>NC_090816.1:36658863-36962673 GCF_000390325.3 Nicotiana tomentosiformis
AGTTGCCTCATTACAAACCTTACAAGAAAAAACCCATAGGAAAAATCTTAGTAAGGGAAAAGAGTACAACGCGTATTTCACTCCCCCTAATGAAAACCTTGTTTCAAATATTTGAGTCTCTGCATTCCAATCCTGTATCCATCTTTTCAAAAGTTGAAGTTGGCAAAGATTTAGTGAATAAATATGCCGGATTGTCACTTGAGCGAATTTATTGCACATCAATGTCACCATTTTTTTAAAGATCATGTGTGTAGAATAATTTTGGTGAAATGTGCTTCGTTCTCTCTCCTTTTATAAATCCTCCATTCAATTGGGTTATGCATGCAACATTGTCTTCATATAAAATTGTGGATCTTTTATTAATCCAAACCATATTTTTCTCAAATAAAATGAATCACTGATCTCAACCATATGCATTCCCTACTTGCTTCATGAATAGCTATTATCCCAGCATGATTTGAAGAAGTAGCAACAATAGATTGCTTTGTGGAGCGCCATGATATGACAGTACCTTCACATGTAAACACGTACCCGATTTGAAATCGAGCTTTATGAGGATCAGATAAATAACCCGCATCTACATAACCAACAAGATCTGCACTACCTTTGTTAGCATAAAACAAACTTATATCAAGAGTTCCCTTTCAATATCGCAATATATGCTTAATCCCGTTTCAATGTCTCCGTGTAGGATAAGAGTTATATCTTGCTAATAAATTAAGAGAGAGTGCTATGCTAGGCCTTGTAGCATTAGCAAGATACATAAGTGCACCAATTTCTCTAGGATAAGGTGTTTCAGGACCAAGGAGTTCCTCATCCTCTTCTGGAGGTCGGAACGTGTCCTTATTCACTTCAAGTGATCGAACAATCATTTGTGTACTTAATGGGTGCGCTTTGTCCATGTAAAAGCGTTTTAAGACCCTTTTTGTATAGGCAAATTGATGGATAAAGATCATGTCTGCTAAATATTCAATTTGCAGACCAAAACAAAATTTTGTCTTTCCAAGATCTTTCATCTCAAATTTCTTTCTTAAGATATTCAATTGCCTTCTGGAACTCTTTTGGAGTTCCAACAAGATTTATGCCATCAACATAAACAACAAGTATAATAAATTCTGATGACATTTTCTTTTTAAATATACATGGACAAATAAACATTATTTATATAATCTTCTTTCAGCAAATATTCACTAAGGCGATTATATCACATGCGCCCAGATTGCTTTAAACCGTACAAAGATCTTTATAATCTGATTAAATACATTTCCCGAGATTTTGAATTTGCTTCAGGTATTTTAAATCCTTCAGGGATTTTTATGTAAATATTATTATTATCAAGTGAACCATACAGATAAGATGTAACTATATCCATTAGATGTATTTCAAGTCTTTCATCTAGGGATAGACTGATGAGATATCGAACTGTTATGGCATCCATAACAGGTGAATATGTTTCATCAAAATCGACTCCAGATCATAGTGAGAATCCTTGTGCGACAAGGCGAGCTTTGTATCTTTCAATTTTATTTTTATCATTTCTTTTTTCGCACAAAAACCTATTTATGACCAACTAATATTTTATATTAGCATGTGTTTGGACTACTGGTCCAAATACCTCTCTTTTAGCAAGTGCGTTCAATTCTGATTGAATTGCCTCTTGCCATTTTGGTCAAGCAGATCTTTGTCGACATTCTTCGACAGATCGTGGTTCAAGATCTTCACTATCTTGCATAATGTTAAATGGAACATTATATGCAAAAATATTATCCACTATTATTTCAGATCGATTTAAATTAATCCCATCACTAATAGAACTTATTAAAAGTTCTTCGCTGACTTGAGTCTCGGGATCATTTATTTCTTAAGAAATCTCAGAACTAATCAGATCTTGGGTCTCTTCAAGAGATCCCTTCAGAGTATTATTTTGATCATTTGTCAATTTTGTTTCCCTAGGATTTCTATCCTTAGAACCCAAAGGCCTACCACGCTTCAGGCGTGCTTTAGGTTCGCTAACTATCATGCTAGTAGATAGTCTTGCTGGGACATCAATTCGGATATGCACATTCTCTACAGGGATATGTGACTTAATTATCCTTTTTAAACCAGTAAACGCGTCTAGAATTTGATTTGCTATATTCTATAAATGGATAATCTTCTGGACCTCCTGATTACATATAGAGGTACATGGATCAAAATGAAATAATGATGAAATATTTCACACAATTTCTCTTTTGATTTCCTTTTTCTCTCCCCCTAATTGTGGGAAATTTATTTCATTAAATCGATAATATGCAAATCGAGTAGTAAATAAATTTTCCGACAATAGTTCAAGATAGCGAATAATAAAGGGTGATTCAAACCCAATATATATTCCTAACCTTCTTTGGGGGCCCATCTTACTGCGCAGTGGTAGTGCTACTGGCACATATACAACACATCCAAAAATTCGTAGGTGAGAAATATTTGGTTCATGACTAAAAACTAATTGTGACGGAGAATATTTATTATAAAGTGTCGGTTTGAGACGAACAAGTGATGTTGCGTGCAAGATAGCATGACCCTAAATAGTAGTGGACAATTTTATTTTCATAAGTAGTGGCCTTGCTATTAATTGCAGGTGTTTAATAAATGACTCTGCAAGGCCATTTTTGAGTATGAACACAAGCTACAAGATGTTCAACTTTTATCTCAACTGATAGACAATAATCATCAAAAACTTGAGATAAGAATTCCCTAGTATTATCAAGGCGAATAACCTTTATAGGATAATTTGAGAATTGTGCCCTTAATCGAATTATTTGAGCTAATAGCTTTGCAAACGCCAGGTTGCGAGATGATAGTAGACACACATGAGACCTTCTTTAAGATGCATCTATTAGAACCACAAAATATCTAAACAACCCACTTGGTGAGTAAATATGTCCACATATATTACCATGTATATGCTCTAAAAAGGTAGGGGATTCAGTGCCAACCTTCATTGGTGATGGTCTAGTGATCATTTTGCCTTGATAATAAGCATCACAAGAAAATTCATCATTTGTAAGAATCTTCAGATTCTTTAATGGATGTCCACTCGAATTTTCAATAATTTGTCTCATCATTATTGATCCAGGATGGCCCAAGCGGCCATGCCAAAGCACAAAAGTATTTGAATCAGTAAACTTCTGGTTTACGATAGAGTGTGTTTCAACTGTACTAATCTTTGAATAATATAAGCTAGAAGATAAAGTTGGTAACTTTGCTATAACGCACTTCTGGCCAGAAATATTCTTTGTAATACAAAGATATTCCACATTCATTTCATCTATCGTCTCAAAATGATACCCATTTCGGCGGATATCTATAAAACTCAACAAGTTTTTTCGGGACTTGGAGGAAAATAATGCATTATCTGTAATAAGTTTTGTTCTCTTAGACAAAAATATAGTCGCTCTTCCGGAGCTTTCAATCAAACTTATGTTATCAGAAATTGTAGAAATATTTATTTTTTCCCTATGCAAATAAGATAAAATATTTCTGATCTTTGAATATGTCATGAGCTGTTCCACTATCAATTACACAAATATCTTCATGATTGATCTTTGATCCAAAACTAATTTGAGGATTATCCATATTCTTCAAAATGACATAAGCAAAAAATATATTATAGTAAACATCATTATCAAAGCATTACTTTTATTTATGTACAACAATTACATAACCATACTATCTATTACAAATAACAAAAATTAAAATATTTACATTTCTACAAATTCATCACCGATCATATGACTTGTTTCACCTTCTAGGAGTGCAAAGTAATCAGTTACATCCAAATGCATGAAGTCTAAATTATCTTCAGAAATAAAATTTGCTTCAATATTTTTATGTCTTCTTTAGGGAGGCTTGATAAAGCTCAACCAGGTGCTTTGGCATACGACATAAACGTGACAAGTGACCTTTTACTCCACATCTATTTTCTATATTTTTTGCTTGCACCGCTTCTATCACGACCCAATTTCTCCTTTAGGCCGTGATGGCGCCCAACGTTACCGCAAGGCAAGCCAACCATGAACTATCTCTGTGATCCTCACTTTTAAAGATTTGAAGTAGTTGATTTTTGGTTTATGCATAAATAAGAAGTAAGAGTTTAATAAAAATGAAAGATCAAATTTTTTAAAAGCAAGTGAGATAAGTAAAACAACCCAAAGCCATAAAGTGTCTACTAGCATAAATCTCCAAGACCTGGTATCACTAGTGTATAAGCTACTAGTAGAATATACAAAAGAGTACTACCCTACTGTCTGAGATGAAATAGACAGAAAATAAAGCAAAAGAAAGACTTCGGCTGCTGCAGAACGGGCTCGGAAGACAGCTCACCGCAATATCTCGTAGTAGTCAAGGATGCGCACCGGACTGATATCCAGATGTATCTACCTCAGATCCTGCACATTTAGTGCAGAAGTAGAGCGTGAGTACATAAACAACATGTACCCAGTAAGTATCTAGTCTAACCTCGAAGAAGTAGTGACGAGGGGTCGATTTCGACACTTACTATGGGCCAACAATAAAATGTATAAAGTTCTAATTAAGCATGGAATATATAAATGACAATAGAACTCGGAAGCAAGAAATAAATAAACAATCCTTTCACCGATAGTAAGTACCAAATCAATTCCCCTTATTTAACCATTTAGCCTCTCAAGCCAATGAATCAATATCAAATATACTTGAGCTCCCAGTATTAATACGCACGAATTATGTCGAGGACTTACGATCTGATCCCATAATACATATACATATACTGTGTGCACTGCCGAGGGTCAAACAAAATGAACCATAGATGCATCTATTAACCCGCCGAGGCGAACGGCCCGCTCCCATGAGAGTAGTGAAAATTTACCCCGCTCGCGGAATATACTTGCGACGTGGTTGAACATAGATTTCCCAAATTATCATAATATCCTTCAACTCTTTCCAAAATAAGAAATTTAACTGGAAACTTTTTAAAATATTGAAATCCTCAACCTCGGCTTTGTACAAGACAATTAGTAAGTATAATCAATTAACGGTGTCAACAAAGCATGGTGTAAACCTAAAACTACCCGGACATAAGCATAATTAGTAGCTACGTACGGACTCTCATCACCTCGTGCGTACGTAGCCCCCACAAATAGAAGTATATATTAATTAAATTCACCTATTGGGTTAATTCCCTCTTACAAGACTAGAAAAGAGACTTACCTCATCCCAAAGTCTATTTTCCGGTCCAAGATTGTGCTTAAACCCTCAATTCGGTGCCAAACGACTTGAAGCTAGTCAAATATTATATAAAACCAATACATGCTCGAAAGTTTATATCCCAATTATTAAAGTGATTACCCAACCCCAATTAAAGAATTCCTAAAATTCACCCCGGGGCGCACGTGTCCGGATTTCGGAAATTTTCAAAGAAAGTCGTTACCCATAACCTCAGGAACTCAAATATATGATTTTTACTAAATTCCATAACTATTTTCGTGGTTAAATACCATTTCCCACCAAACCCATGATTTTTCACTAATACACATGTTATGATCTACCCATAAATTATGTATTTAACTCACATGCGGTAGAAATTACTCACCTCAATTGGTTGATAAAAATTCCTCTCTAACCAGCTCCAAAATCGCCCCCAAGATGTGTAAGAAATGAGCAAAAATGCCTATGTCCCGTATTAAATAAAGTATTCTACCTTCTGTGGGTTCCGCATCTAGGGCTCAACCACCGCATCTGAGGAACAACCTCGCAGATGCGGTCCTTCCCCTAGTTGGATCCTTCGCTTCTGCGGTGCGTGCGTCGCACCTACGACCTCTGTCCGCTTCTGCGCTGCCTTCCTCGCACCTGTGCCTTCGCAAGTGCGGTTTATTTCCCCGATTTTGCGGTCATTGGCAGCCCCCTTCTTGGCCGCTTCTACGGCTCGTGGCTCGCTTCTGCGAGCTCGCACTTGCGGCTGCCCATGCGCAGGTGCGGTTACACGAGAAGCTGGGAGCTTCAGCTGTTTCTCCCAAGTTCCAACTTGGTCTGTGCCTCGTCTGATTAACTCCTGAGCCCCCCAGGGCCCCTCCCGAACATACCAACAAGTTTGAAATCATAAAACAGACTCGCTCGAACCCTCGAAACGCGTAAAACAACATCAAAACTAAGAATCATACCTCAAACCAAATTAATTCAACTTAGAAATTTCAAATTCTTCAAATCTCTCCGAACGGGTCGAAACATACTTAAACTACTCGGAATGGCACCAAATTTTGCGTGCAAGTCTTAAATCACCATACAGAACTATTTTCAAGCCCGAAATTCTGAACGGACCTCAATTACTCCAAAACCTATTCCAAACCAAATTTAAATAACTTTAAAACCTTCAAATAGTTAACTTTCACTATTAAATGCCGAAACGTTCACGGGTCGTCCAAAACCCGATTCGAACATACGCCCAAGTCCAAAATCATCATACGAACCTATTGGAACCATCGATTCTGATTACGGGATCGTTTTCTCAAAATATTGACCGAAGTCAAACTTAGCCTTTTTAAAGATCAACTAAGGAATCAAGTGTTCCGATTTCAATCCGAACCCTTCCAAATCCCGAACTCACCATCCCCGCAAGTCATAAAATAGTAAAAGCACATACTTGGAGCCTTATTTAGGGGAACGAGATTCTAAAAAGTAAAACGACCAGTCGGGTCGTTACGACTTCATATTTTTGTTCCTTCCCTTTCCACTGCTGGTGGTAAGGAGGGTTCTTTGGTGTATTATTATTACCATGATTAGAGTTTCTTCCCCGACCCTGGCCATGACCACGACTGGGGCCACGACCTCTTCCATGCTTAGCTTGGTGAAAGTTTGTCTCATTCACTTCAGGGGATGGACAAGAACCAGTAGGTCGGCTTTCATGATTTTTCATTAATAGCAAATCATGTTGCTCAGCCACAAGAAGATGTGAAATAAGTTCAGAATATTTTTTGAATCCCATCTCTAGATATTGATACTGCAGGAGCATATTCGAGGCAAAAAAAGTGGTGAAAGTTTTCTCCAACATATCATGAACAATAATATTATCACCACATAATTTTAATTGGGAAATTATTCTGAACATAGCTGAATTATACTCACTGATAGATTTAAAATCTTGTAGCTTTAAATGAGTCCAGTCATAATGTGCATGTGGAAGAACAACCATCTTCAGGTGGTCATATCTATCTTTCAAATTATTTTACAGTATAACTGGATCTTTAACAGTGAGATATTCCATTTTCAAGCCTTCATCAAGGTGATGACGTATGAATATCATTGCTTAGGCACAGTCTTGGCTTGATGCTTGATTAATTTTTATCCTTGATGATGTATGCCAGACCCATCACATCAAGATGAATTTCAGCATCAAGCACCCAAGACATGTAGCTTTTGCCCGATATATCCAGGGCTACAAATTTAAGTTTAGAAAGATTTGACATTATTTAGAAAAAGAAAGTTCGTACCTTTGATACTTTCAAAGTATTTGTTCGAGATGGTAGAGTCTCGTGTTGATAACATGTTATAAAATAAAGACTATAAAGTAAATTAACCAAAACAAGTATAGAGAGAAACCGATATATTATTCAACTTCAAACTAATGTACATAATGAACTGAAAACTCTTCTATTTATAGAAGAAAGGAAGTAGCTGCGAGGCTTTTCAGGAAGCAGCTGCGAGCCTTTTTCTTGAGCTGCTTGTAAGCTGTCTGCATGAGCTGCTTGCAACCTGCCTGTTTAATAAGAAGTTGTTGCAAATCATTTCATTGAGTTGCTTTGCAATCTGCCTGCATCAGCTGCTTGTAGATAAACTTCAATAGAGTACTAAACGGATAATCTTTTTCAGAAAGATTATCTATAGCGGAGTAATAAATGAATATCCACAATATAATATTTTCATAATAGACTCTGCGTTTCAATCATATTAGAATTTTTTTCCATAGTACACATATTTTAACATTAATTCCTACCATATTTTTAACTTTTCTTTTACAACATTCATGTCAACAAATATAAGATGATAAAAGCTTATGGGTCGTTTGGTAGAATATATTAGGAAAAATAATATATGTATTAATTTTAGTATTATTAGTCCCTTATTTGGTAGTATTTTTAACCTATATATAACTAACACAAATATAATTAGGTAGACATTCTATTCAGTAATATTCTTATACACAACAAGCCATAATTTTTAATACATAGATAAACATAAATAAAGATAGAATTACCCTTTCAAAACTTTTAATACACCAAACCAAACAGTCGAGAAAAAATAATTTCAGTATTACTAACTCCAATGTAATTAATTTTAGCACTACTAATCTCATTATTACTAATACACTCTATTCAGTACTGTTCTTATACACCCTACCAAATGACCCCTTAATATTATATACATGAACATGCAAATTAGACAGTTCTACCGGTATTAGACCTAGTACTTTAGACAGTTTTTGACTCACTAAATGTCGTGATGAAAAATTAACTATTAAATTTTACGTAGTTATTGAATTTTATTTATTGTAACAATAAAGTCGAACTCTTTTTTGTCACAAACTAGTTAATTTAACTTAACCCGCTATAATAGTAAAGACACTAAAATATATCCTAAAACGACAATACTTACTCATCAAAGCAATTTTACTGAATTATTTTTTGTCACATGATACTGTTAAGCTAAAATCAGAAACGCAACTGGTCACTTGCCTTTTACTCAATCAAACCTAGGCGTGTTTTCCACCTTTTTGGCAGACAGTGGGTGAGTAGCCCTCTGTTTCCCGATGAAAGTAAATATATATATATTTCAAAAATAATAAAGAAATGCTAAGTTCGCAACCATCGAGAAATGGGAGCAGTAGCATTTCACCCCAAGTAGAACACTTGGCTTAGTTAGTAATTACTAAATATATTTCGATTTATGTGAATCTATATTCTTTTTATTTCGTTTAAAAAAGAATGACCTATTTTATTATTTGAAAACTATTTACCTTTATGCAATGATTTATAGTCACACAAAATATATGTGCTTTATTCTACACCACAAGTTCAAAAGTCTTTTCTCTTTTCTTAAACTCTGTGTCCAGTAATCTATAGTCGATAGCCGCAAGTTTCCTTTGCTCTATGTACAATTTAAATGATGCAAATTCTTTCTTTTCCTTTTAGTAGTCTATTTTTCCAAACTGGCGTGCAATATAGCCTAACGGGGACTTTTTACACGCTTGATCTTTTTTAACTATTATTTTAAAAAAAATAGTATCATTTTAATGTTTATTTCATAAAGAGTACTTTTTTTTTCATTATTAGCATATTATAAAAATTAAGCTCAATATTTAATAAGTTAACTGACTCACTAATCACATAAAATACGTTTTTTGTCCATCTCCATTCCCCCTTTCCAACATTCATCTTCTTCACTCCATTTTTGAAAATCTGATGCATATGTGAATGCCACATAAATTCAAGATGTATTGATTTATACGTCTTTTATACTTTGTATATCAAGTATCACTTTAATTCAAAATATATTTATATATATATAATTGTTGTATATTTATTTGTGAAGTGCCATCTTATTTTAAGATGTATTTTTAATGTATATTTCAAATATATTTTATATGTCAAGTGCCATTTTAATTCAGAATGTATTTTTTATGTATATTTATATGCCATCTTAATTAAATTTAAGATATATTTTTTATGTATATTTCACTTGTCTAAGTGTCATCTTTATTGAAGATGTATATTTTTTATATATTTTATATGTGTTAATTCAATGTATATTTTTATATATATATATTTTGTATATATTAACATATATTATTATCGAAGTAAGATCTTTATGTTAAGAAAGGAAGAAAGAAGAGAAAAACTTAAGAAAGATAATTAAAAAGAAAACGAATGGAATAAATTTAGAAAATATATTGGGTTCGGCAGAAAACAAAATTAAGAAGATGAAGAAAAAAAAGGAAAGCTAATAGATAAAGAGAAAAAAAAAATTATGATTTTTGTACAAAGAATTATTGACTTTACATTCAAATTGCTTATGTTTAGGGATTAATAATTAATATTCCTATTTTAATATTTCAACCAAGAGGTTGTGAGTTGGAGTCACCCCAGGGAGTTCTTGGAGGGAAGGATGCCGAGGGTCATTTGGAAACAGCCCATTAGTGGAGTCTAGGGAGGGTACAAACCTTACCCCTACCTTAGGGAGGTAGAGAAGTTGTTTCCGATAGACCATCGGCTCTAAAAATACTCGTCAAGCTTCTGCAATTAAGCTTGTTACCTTGAATAAAACCTTGGATATTGGCGGAGCCATTCAAATCCTTAACTCCTATTTTACGAAGTTGGTAATAACAAGCTAACATAGGGGCATAAGAAAAGAAAACATGGCAAACAATAACCAATCCCAAAACCTAGCATTGGAAAGAAAATGGGAAGATAAAGAGTAAAAGCAACAATAATAACACATCAAGATCAAAAAATAAATAAATAGATAGCAAAATATCTTTCAATGGCGAAATTTGAGTAAACTCTAAAACACAACAGAACAAATTCCAGGCTTGACTACAGCTCCAGACTTGAGGAACACTTTACATTTCAGATCAAACACTCCCCAATGTGATGGATAGGAGCAAAGAGAGTTCATGATTCCGCAGCAGCAGAATGCATACAGCAGAACCATTTTTTCTGAAAAGGAATGCATCCACAAAGTTATTATCTGGAATTTATGAATCTAATTCGAACTTACTAGTTGCTACCAGAGAGAAAAGATCATCAAATGGCAAAACTCTGTTTAATGTTAAACAGTACTCATAAAATATATCAATGCACAATCAACTCTATTTGCCTTCATAAACAGTTCCTCACATGACTGGAAGCATGTAAGTATAACGTGAACCTCCTACGTTGACGAATTAATGAACACAATCAATTCTTGGATAATTTGCTCAATGCTAAGGAGGGTTAATTGCACAATCGAAAGGACACCATGCTTCCATGTAAAGTCCTTTGATTCCTACGAATACAAGGGAATAGTTTCCTGTTTGCTCACGCATGAGAAATTCCCCGAACAAGTGCTTACATATGTGAACTTCTTGCTCTGTATGTGTGTGCACTGAGTATGTACGTAGATGCTATATGTATGTTGTGTATCCTAATTTTAAGTTCAATAGCTCAACAAAGTTACAATCTTAGTATCAATATCAATACTAGGATTCCGCATGGTTACGCAAAGGCACTCTTTTATAGAAGCAAACAGTTGTAAATGCATATGAAGCAATCATATAAAAATTACAAGATATACTCTTTGAGTCTTGGCAAATGTGAGTTCTTTACATTTTGCACACATAATGAATCATTTTGAGCTGCACCCTATCCTTTATTTTTTAACAATTTGCCTCCTAATGTGTGCACAATTTTTTGATGTGCACCAAACCTCCATTTGTTCAGGATTTACTCATTATACAACAACAATAACTTATGCCTCAGTCCTCACTTCTTTCTTTAAGCTCAACTCATATCATCGTCATACCAAAATAAAATAAAAGTGAAAGTAAAGAAAAAGTTCTCTCTCTATATATGTATAATAATAATAATAATAATAATAATAATAATAATATTAAAATTTTTCTAACAAGTCTAAAACCTATTCCCAACTAGTACGTATCACCTATATGGATCTTGATCTTCTGTTATGCCCTATCTTTAGCTAAGTCCAGTCATAAGCCCTATCTATATGGATTTCCTCCGTCTGATGAGCCTTTATTTAATTTACAATTCATTTGTGATACCATTTAAAGCCATTTTATAACTATGAAAGGAAACAATTCATTGTCAAGGGGCATAGGCATGTGTCCAGCAAAGGATAGGGTACTTATCCAGCTTCCATACAACAACAATTAGTGGTACCTTGATCTTATCATGGTAATCCAAGTGGTTAAATGAGCAAAAAAGTCACTTTTTTGGCTTGTTTCACAATACTGCCTTACCTTTGCCAAAGTTACACTGTGTTGACTTGCCATAAAAAGAATATATGGAATTGGATACAATTGAATGAACAAAAAGTGAATGAATAGCCAAAAAATGGCTTGAAAAATACTAAAAACTAACTAATGGATAGAGTCCTAGACACTGTAACTAAAAGAAATCAATTCTGATCAACAATAAAAGACACGGAAAAGAGCACATATTTAATTAACATAAATGATATAATAGGTCGGCTGAAAGAAGAAATAAAATTAGCAAAAACAACACTAAGAGACAAACTCGTAAGGCCAGAAAGTACTTAAGCAATTCCTCCTAGAAGTTCCTACGAAGGCCTTGAAATATATTATTCCAGTCCTGCCCCTTTCACAAATGATTTGTTTTATGATTTTGCAAAGAATAAGGCGCAAATCAAAAACAATAGATAAAGATGGAAATCTGAAAAAACAAACAGACATGATGCAAATTTCAAAAACAATGCACACATTATGAGACAAATAATGGACAAACAAAGGAGAGTGCAATTTTTTGTTAAGCAAATAATGCACACATTAGCGGTTCAAAATGCAAGAACCCTAAGAAATGCTTATCTTTTTTGTTTAAAAAATGATAATTTGTGTTGCTTTATGCACATAATTCACAAGGGAAATGATATGATATTTCACGTGCTAGTTAGGACATACAATAAGATTTAAAACACCATGTTTTCAAAAGATAATCTAATAGCACAACATATTAACATCTGTACAAACTTTGTGAAACAATTTCCTCAACCATCAAAGTTGAGGAATGAAAAAGTACTAAAGAAATGCATGTATAGCACACACTGCTAGCCAAAGACTTATAGAAGAGGCCCACAACTTACTGATTGAGGCTTTCCAAGAGTTGCTCCATGCTTATATGCAGGGTCATCCTTTGGTGGTGAGTTTGTATTGCCACCGCTTCTCTTCTCATTTCGAGCTTTGTTAAAGATGACTGTGAAACCCTCAGCAGAAGCTGGGTCATTGACATCCCACTCTCCAAATTTTGGAAGTGGGCGACCTTTATCCTATAGACATCAAAAGATTAACTATCAGAGTTGCAATTCTATGACCTATGTTAAAATAAAAAAGGCTGCAGAACAATTTACTTATGCAGAAATGTTAGTAATGCTAGATCAAATATCTTTTGCTAAGTAGAATTCCTAGATAAGAGGCCTACAGACACATCACTATATCAGATTATCATCAAGCCATCAACCAATAGATTAGCACCATGCAATTGTTTTAGCATAGCCAAAGAAGTCAGGTGAAGCATCAAACCAATACATGGAAAAGAGTAAGTGCTCATGTGACTGCACAAGCACATGCCAGGAGCAGGAAGAGGATCCATTTATCTCATGAATCTGTCAACAATAACCCCCCTCATCCCTGGCCAAAAAGGTTGAAACAAAAAGAGAATAGGAACTCATGGATCTTTACTCTTTTTTTTTTAGTTGTAAAATATATTTGGATCACCAAATGATTCTATTCTATAATTAATCGGCCAAGCATTAGCAGCTTGGGCACATATATAGATTCCCATTGTCCAAGACAAATTTAAAAAAAGACAATAAACCTTTAGCTAATGACAGATAATGAAGAAAATAAAATATAATCCACCATTAGATGATAGCTCAGTCAATGTAAAGAATCATAACAAGAAGAAAAATATTACAGAAAAATGAAAACAGTTCGGCACTAATTTAAGGGAGCGAAGAGGCTAAAATTGCCAATTTTATAGGTGACTCTTTCTCAAAAACTAATCAGAATGTAGCGGGGACTGTTTTATGCAGAAAATTTGGAACTCAAAGTTTCATTTAATAGATAGTTGATTGGAATCTTCATATCAGAAGTATATTTAGGGCGAAAAATATTCAAGAATGTGTATTACTCAGAAATGTCTTGCTAGTATGTGACAGCAAGCACTAAAGCAACTTGAAAAATATATTTATCTTAACAAGCAAACACAATTATTTCTCCTTATTTGCTTCCCCCCGCCCGCCTCCCTGGAACACAATGCAGAACTGAAATCTAATGCAATTTATTTTTGGATTCGTACAAGAGCATGAAAAAGAGGTTTTCTCTCTTATGCTTTCCGTCATGTTTCCGCAGCAAACTCCAAGTCTACTTATTTGTGTTTCCTATATGCTAGAATTATAAAATGCTGAATACTTATTACTCTTACTGTCTTATCACACAGAAATATAGACTCTAGAATGACTTTGATGCTAGAATAGTATAGTACTGCATGAATATCTGAATATTTTACTTAAAAGCTATATCTGACAGGACAGCCTACCCTTACTGGCGCAAAAATGGAAATTAAGTATATGAGGTAAGGAAAGTGAAAGATTTTAGGTAAGGAGTAGAAGCTCCAGTTTTACCGGATTCCCGAAGGAACTAGGTTAGTACTAGAAGTTCATGGCTTCGTTTGAGCTTCCAATAAGGAGGCTTTACCATATTTGCCAGCACAACTTCTCTTAATTAGAAATAATTACATCAACAGATAGTTTATATATTTTCAACTTCTAGTATCATCTCTCAGAAAGAAGTAGAAGTTGTTCTTTTTCAATCCTCAGACTTACAAATGCCTGTAAGGTCTTCATTGGAAAGCATATTTATTTTATACACACACACACACACACACATATATATATATATATAGCAGTAGCCAGTAATACAAGTTTCACATAGGCCAAGTACAAGAATATAGCATATATAACTTTCTGTACCTATATATATGTTAACAGAATTAACATGGAAAACCCAAGAGAAAACTTCATTAATGACTTAGAATATTTCACTACAAAAATAAATTTCAATTTCAATTTCAATTTATTTAACAGAAAAAAAAAGATCCAGGGGCAATAAAAAATCCAATAGAATCACCTTTAAAATTGCCTACCTTGTTCCTCATGATCCATAGAACATAAAATTAGAAAAACTTGAAAAGAAAATACATATAAACCCAAAATTTAGGAGAGATATAATTAGTCACTCTATCGCATTTACATGACACTATTACTATTTAGGACTCAAACATTTCTTTCTTTGAAATAATATTTTATTATACTAGCAAAAGATGATTTTTGTACTTTTATTTAATTTCTAAATGCATAATACAAAAGTATTTCAAAAGAAAATTAGAAAATCCACTTCTACTCCAGTATAATTTGTAAAAGGAGCAAAAAAGTTTCAGAAGCCTTCTCATTTTCTTTTTCCGTATAGCAGTCAAGCTAAAAATAATCAACAATTAATGGTGAAGAGTACATGATGATTGATGATGAGCTAATAAAAAGCTCAAAAAGGCTACTTTTACATTAAAGAACAATCAAACTAATAAACAGTAATATGTAATTAAGAAAAAAAAACCCATAAGCTTTCTTTTATTCTTCCTATCTACAGAGACCCAAAAGAACAGAGCAAAGTATCACCAGTTCACGGTGAAAAATCTACTTTTACCATAAAATAACAGCAATCAAGCAGGAAGATTAATATACATAAGTAAATATTTCATGTTAATATAGAGAGACCAAAAGAGAACAGGCAAATATCAACATTTTATGGTGTAAAATACTATTAGTAATATTTTTATTTTTTCATATGGTGAAAACTAATATCACTAGCAAACAATCTAAGCTCAAGAATGGCAAATTTTACCATAAAATAGGAACAATAAAACATGAAGAATTCACATACATAAGCATATATCTATGCTAATATAGAGAAAAGCTGAAAATCATAGCGCCATGAGTTTGAAGTATTTTATATATTTTTCAAAAATAAATATTTTTTTGGAAAAAATTAATTAGATAGAGAAAATAAGATTGTAACCGGAAAATAACGCAGAATCCTTCTCCTTTTTTTTTTTCCTGCTTTCTAAAAAGACCCAAAAAAAGGACAGGCAAAAATCAAACAAAATATAGCTAACAATCGAAACTCAAAAAAGGTTCTTTTTACCATAAAATAAGAACAATAAACATGAAGATTTCACATTTATAAGAATATGTTCAGGAAAATATAGAGAGTATAGAGAATCATACCGCCATGAGTTTTAAGGTTTTGGACAGAGAAAGAGAAAAAACACCCAGAGAAAATTCCTTCTTACAACTTTTGTTTTGTGAATTTTGTGATTGGATTTATTTGTTTATTACAGTAAGAGAAGGTATAATTTTCTCTTTTTTTCCCCCTCTCTGTCTCTCTCTGCAAATGAAATGGAAAACGTTCAGAGAGAGAAGGAGCCAAGGAGGTGAAGAGAGAGAGAGATGTACAGCTGGCTTTAAAGTGGGCCCCGTTTTCTGGTTTCGGCCCCCAGTCAAGTTTGAAACGTTTTTTCTTTTTCTCTAAAATTATTTTTTCATTTCCTGCGATAAAGAATATGAACAAAATTATTTTTTTCTAAATCAGTGTTTGACCATAAAATTTTTAATTTTCGCTTGAATATAAATTTTAAATTTTTTTAAAATTTTTAAAAACTCCAGAAAGTTATTTTTTAAAATTTTCACTCAGATCACTCACGAAAATTCAAAAACAACCCAAAATTATATTCATATTCAAACACAACTCTAATTTTTAAATACTATTTTCACTTGAAAAAAATTCACTGTCTTATTTTATTTTATAATTCTTATGTCCAAACGACCACTAGGTTTCTTTTTTGCTTATTGCAATTCAAATTATTGGTTTCAAAAATTGACTAATACTACCATTCTTCGGTCCTTGACGAATTAGCCTAATGAGTTTATTTAATGGTTAAGACATTACGATTCGATTACTTTGTTAATTATGCGTAAGAATATATCATCACTCAAAAATATCAATCATCATTCTTTTTACTCGAGAGTCGATCACTATAGTCTTTTTTTCTCCTACAAAAAAGTCAAGTACAGTAGTTAAGTTATAAAATAATGATATATGTTAATAGAGCTTCTAGCCCTTAAGAACTCTTTAAGTAGAAATGTCGGTAGAGCATATATGTGTGATGTGAATATCATTTTGGTCTCACATTACGCATGTCTTACTTTCTCACTTTGAAGAAAAAAGATATATCAACCCTATCTATAACGGTCCCGTTTGTTTCGATATTTTTTAGCTTTTATAATGAATAACTGTTATACACCTGTAACAATATTTGACGTTTAAATATGTTTTGGCTGTTATAGATAAAAATTATTCAAAAATCAATTATTTTTCCTTTTTAAATATTATATATAAAAGATAAGAAAATTATTCAAATTTAAAATCTCAAAAGATATGCATATTTCACTAGTTAAATATTGAATAAAGCTAATACATTATTAATAAATTTATAACTAAATGTATAAAGATTTAAACTCTAAGGCAGACATTTTAAAGCCACCAAGAAAAATAAATTCTTTCAATTTTAATGGAAAAACTTTGTAATTGTAGCTTGTTTTGTAGATTTATTCTCTTACTAGCGATATAACGCTTGAATTGGCGAAGATTCGTGTCCAAATTTTCAGCAAAAAGATATCCAATAACTTTCATTTGAAGACAATCTAAGGGATTAACAGTTAAATTTTCTATCTAAATATTTTTTGAAATTTATCCCATGGAAAAGATAATATGTGCAAATCTTCAAATCTTATATCTTATGCAATATAGAAACTTTGTTTAATGGAAATGATCGTGTGCATATTTTTAAAACTATTTTTTGTAATATTAATGATTCTATATGGCTATTATAGATGAGCAATTTTACAAAGAGCGTTCTGATATAAATATGGCCTTTGCTGTTATAGGTAAAAAGTTGTTATAGAGAGGTGAAATATAACTTAAAAAATCGGTTCTGAGAACCACTTGGCTTTTATAGTGAATGACTGTTATATAAAAATATTGTTATAGAGAGGTCTAACTGTACACATTATAAAATTCGATGGAAACCCACAAAAATCACATGAATTTTTATTAAACATTTTCCCTCTTTCCATTTCAAGATACTATTGAAAAGAAAGATAAAGAAAATAAGTATTCTTATCTGTCTCATAGCCCGTTTGGCCAAGCCTCTAAAATCAGCTTATTTTGAGAAGTGCTTTTCTCAGAAGTACTTTTTTAAAAAGTATTTTTTGGTGAGAAACAGTTTGTGTTTGGCTAATTAATTTGAAAAGCACTTTTGAGCAGTAATTAGTGTTTGGCCAAACTTTTGAAAACTGCTTCTAGGTATATTTTTCTCAAAAATATTTTTCAAAAAAGTATTTTTTGAAGAGAAATTACTTTTTTCTGCTTCTTAAAAAATGTTTCTGTTTCTTCTCAAAATCAGTTTTTTTCCTTCCAAAAATTAGACAAAACACCTCAACTTTTGGCCAAAAATGCTTTTGGCTAAAAAAAAAAAATACTTTTGGCCAAAAAAATAAGCTTGCCCAAACAGGCTATCAATCTTGATAGACAAAATTATGGAGAGACAAAATTAATTCAGACACCAATGTTATAAAAAAACATTTAATGCAGTGTTTATAACTAGGGACTCTTGTTTGGTTACCACTTCCATGGAGTAACAAGTTTTCTTTTCTTATGTGACATGGGAATTTAGAATTGAGATGCCATTTTCTTTATATATAGTACTATTATTTTTCTCTTTTGGTGAGAAAGGAAAGGAAGATGAGAGGTGAAAATGAACAGATTGGATACTCTCGACAACAAACTCTTTTCTTCCCTTCTAATGGTATAACAAATAGTTAAGTAAATGACAGTTACTCTTAAGTAAACTAATGAATTTCGGCACTTTACCCTTTCTATGCCATATTTGGAATCAAAATAGTGTAGTTTAATAACAAGCTCTATATGAACGAGATACAATGCATTTTACAAATTGTAAAGAAAAGAAGTCTTTTGGGGAAGTGAGTTATTGCATTGGCTTTCGTGTTTCTCTTTTTCTGGTTGGCTTAGAGTAATAACTGTCATGGCCTCTAAGCCGATAGTCTGTTATACAATTCAAATGGCTTGTCCTGGTTATTAGATTCGCATTGACAGATATTTGCATCCGTGATATGTAAGTTTCAATTAGAAACGAATTCAAGATTTTAAGTTTACAACTGTGTACTCGATGCTTTTATGAGTCAACAGATATGATATGTAAATCTATACTACTATAAAAACATGAAACTATTCTGTAAGAAACTAAACACTATTGCATTTATATGTGAAGAGTACAATCGTTTGCAAGAACATAGGAAAATTGCATAATCTTCTCTAGTTGAAGGCACCCAATCAGTCAATCCAATCCATTGAAGCTCCATCTCTTGTAACTAGCTCGCAATACTAACCTGCAGTGGAATTAGCAACTGAAATAAAGGCAACTATTATAAGCATTTTTCCTACTACTGCTCCATAAGGAATTGGGGAGTAGACAATAAATATGGCAAAGCTACATGATCACTTTGCAAAATAATTACTCTCATTGTTAGCAGTCCAAGTCTATATTTGAGTCATTGAAATATTAAAGTTTCATCCTTTGCAATGCTTTAGTCATTAGGCAAAGCCTACTGACCTGAGCAGCAACTCTCAGTTCATGTGTTAAAGCCAGAGAAGAAAGAACCATTGAGTTTTTGCACCTGAGATAAACTCTGTTTTTCATGGAGATGATCAGGAATGGGAAAATTGCTAGCCGATTTCTAGGTGGTTAATTTGAAGGTACCCTTGTTAAACAAGCATCTTTTGAAGCTACTGCTTTATGCAGTTGGATTTAAATATAAAGTAGGTAAAACTTTCTTTGGACTTACCAAGGACTGAAGAAAAATATTACATAAGTTCTACAACAAAGGCTGAGGCACCTCCTCCTCTGCAAACACCAGCAGCTCCGTATTTACCATTTTTCTGCCTCAATACCTGTAACGTCCCATGGAAAAGCAGAGCAAAATAAACATTTATTAATCTTCAAGAACCATGAAACTGCTACTAAGACCCAAAAGAGTGAGTTGAGAGATTCATGTTCATAGATCATTTAATTTTAAGTTCACAACATAAAAGTAGAAAATATCAGGGGAGGAGGGAAGGGGCCAGTGTTCCCGAGGTTAGAGTTAGTTTTACTTCAGTTATAATGATGTATCCGTCCAGTAGCACATACCCCAAGAAGTGTAACCAATATACGAGCTCCACTGCATCCAAGAGGATGCCCCAAAGAAACAGCTCCACCATGTACATTAACTTTTTCCTGAAAGAACAATTCAAAAGAATACTTCAGGATCATGATCATACAATGCTTTATTTCTGGTCTAAATTAAGTACCGCCAAGCAAATAATATTGGACCTATTTTACATCAGCTATATCTGATCTGTTTTCCTAAAAAGGATAATCCAAATAGTTTTCAAAAGAAGAGCCTATCCAGTCTGATTTTCTCCAACTTAAAGAGATTCACAAATTTAGAAGCTCAAGATGGAGGGAAGGGGAAAGAGAGAGAACTCACTGGATTAAGACCAAGCAGCTTTTGATTTGCAAGAGCTACTACCTGCAAGCAGTATCTGTTAAGGAAGTATTCACAGAAATGAAAACAAGCTCATCTAAATATACTAGGTAGAATGCATACCGCAAAAGCTTCATTAATTTCGTAATAATCAATTTGAGAAGCCTCTAAGCCAGCACTTTTGATAGCTTTAGGAATTGCTTTAGCAGGTGAAATTGTAAATAGTTCAGGTTCCTGCAGGTTAATTCAATTTGAGAGTCAAGAATGTAACAATTGACAGACCATACCTAAGAGGAAATAAGAATTTCTATCAGGTAATTTCTCCAGATACATAAATGGCTGTCCTCTTTATTCTTTTTTCAAATTCATAGATGAAAAGTACCTGAGCAGCATCTGCATATCCTCTGATCTTTGCAATCACGTCTAGTCCAAGTTTACAGCTTTCTCTCCACTTACTAAGACCAGTGCGGCAGCACCATCACTGCCAAGGTTAAAAGTTGCACTAGCGAATTAGTTAAAAGAATTGCAAAACCAATTATTTCTAATTAGATTAGCGAATTGAACAAAGAATTAAGAAATCAAATTGCTAAATACCGTTTTGGCACATTCCACAGGGAAAAGAGGGAAGGAGACAATTATTATCACGTTTCACCCAGTTACTCAGATGTCATGTTAAGAACCGTGTTCCAAAGGGAGGGTAGAAGATGACATAAACCCACAACTAGCTCGACCCTAAGGATGGAAAGAAAAAGCTCACTTTGTTTGAGGTACTATAATTGTAGCAGATATAATATTTTTGATAAAATTGAGGAAAATCCATTTCCAGCCTATTTTTTGGGGTCATTACATACTGATAGCAGGACATGGTGGCTGGTGCAAGTAAATTTCATAGTTAACCAATAAGAGAAAAGGATGAAATGCATTTATTTGTTAGTTCAACAAAGAGTTCTTAATTTATAAACGACAGAATTGAAAGAATATAAGATGGTGCATGAAAGTCAACAAACCTTATGTAATATGGCCAATATTTTGTCAAATGGAGTCCATCTCACATAAGCATCTCACATAAGCATCTTTGCAATATTCTTTGGGACCCAAAAATATTGCATTGTGTGTTGGACATCATTTGCACAAGTTGTATCTCTTCTTTTACACCTAAGAGGCCAAGACTTTTTGGCCTATAAAAGGGAAGGCCATTAGTTCATTTTAGACATACCAACAAGACTTGTCTTCAATTCTTGTTTCTTCCTTTCTTCCTTTATTAAGAGTGTTTTGTATGAGAGTTAAGTGTTGGGAAGCACTTGTGTGAACCCTTTCTTTGGAGTGATCTTGTGAGGTTATTCTCTTAGGGTATTTGGGATTAATTAGAGTGTTTACTCTAATTTTGTACTCTCTTTTGTACTCTTATTGTTATAGTAAATTGCTCCTCTCCGCTTGTGAACGTAGGTCACTTTGACCGAACCACGTTAAATTTGTGTCTTCTTTATCTACTTTAATTGTCGTTGTTATCAACTTCCATTGTCTTTGTTATTGTCATTATACCGTTGTTTGGCTAAGTTCCGCACTACCCGGGTTCCCGATCCTAACACCTTATGCTAGAAGCGTTACCAGCAGTTACTGTACCGTCTTTTTCCTTGAAACTTGGTCGGAGTTTCCTCAATTTTGCACCATCAAACTGGCAATAGAAAACAAAAAATATGTGCAATATAAAAGCTGATAGCTTTAAAGACAAAGTCAGGATATTATAGGCCTTGAAAAGCGTCTGTTGATATATGTTTAACCTGTTTTTGCTACTAAAAAGTAAATACATCTCTTTGATCCTTCTGGTATTTGAAAGGCAGATACTGCATTCATAAATTTCTTCATTCCCTTCTATATGTTAAAAAGATGATTGCCCTGATACAAATTTTTGCATTTTAGGAAATAACTCTTCTCGTGGATTCCGATTTCTCTCCTCATCCATGGATTAGGTCCTTGAATCAGTTAATTCATTGGAGCACCTCAAGGAAAGCGTAAAGGAACCAAGGCATCAATGGTATTTTAATTTGCTTGCGGTATATGTACTCACCTTTCCTAGACCTTCATCCTTATCAACAATGGTGGATGGTTTTCCTCTTCCGCCAGGCACCTCAACCTGAAATTCCCCAGAAAATGGTTTATAAACAGTGATATAACAAACTGCTTTGTTTTAACTATGGTCTATGAGCTATATCTAGAAATGAAGATCCAGTTATGTTACCGGCACAATCTCCCATGTAAAAGCACCAGCTCCCTGAGCAGCAATTCCCCGTTCAAAACTTTGAACTGCATAGTTATCCTGCATATGTTGTTCAGACATAAGCACTTAATTCCCTTAAATTTCAAAAGACTACTTGTAGCATATCTATTTCAGATATGCGAACACTGTAAAACAAATGGCTGTAACAAAGATGATGAAAGGATGATAAATTTTCCAGAAATGAATAGTGTGATAGAAGTGTAGAGAAACGAACATAAGTTTGAATTATCCAACTTCTACAAAACAGAGAGAGAGAGAGAGAGAGATGCAGTGTATCCAATCTTGAATTCATGGTGACAAAAACATCTTTTAATGGTAAATAATTAAACATCAACAACAAACAAAGAGAAAGTAAAAAAAGGAAATGACTATTAATACAAACACACGGACTAACATATGACAACGTTTTGATATGTCCGTTTACATCAAGGCTAAATACCAATAAGTGAAGTTATTTATTTCACAGGAAAAAGAAAAGAGTGTGACGACAAACCTGATCCTCTCTTGTAATTTTATGGTTCTCAGCACATATTTCTGCACAAACTCCCATACCACAATCATTATAGACGTTAGTCAAACCATCTTTAAGCATTCCATCAACAAGACTGTCATGACCAAGACGAGATCCCTTCCTGCAAGTGTGCCAATTTAGGCCATTACATATTACGAACAATGTAATCAGAACTTATAATAAAGCAGAAATGAATTGAGAGGTAAAACAAGTCTGCCACTCAGAACACCCGTAAACATTATAAAACTCTATGGTGAGGGAGTAAGACGTCAAATATTCATGGTGGAAAAAGAGCAGATGCAGGAAATGGTTAATATGAAGGCATGGAAAACCATAAGTGAAAGGAATAGCAAGTACAGCAATACTAGGTTGCTTTTAGATGTTTATTAAGCTTGTCGTAAAACTTACGAACAGGACAGTGCATGGTTAAATGAAACAAAGGGAATGTGGGAGTTAGTCAACGTTATGATGAGACTCCCCTTAAAGATATGTAGCAAACAGCTCGGAAAAGGCCATTATTCTCCTTATAGTTGTGACTCCAAGAAAATCTTATTCTATCTTACTCTTTCTTTTTTCTTTTCTTGGGAGGAGGATGGAGAACCAAAGTCTGAACAGCAATTGTACTAGCGGAACTTTTGAAAAAACAAACCTTGCTTCTGCAATGTACTTAGGGACATTAGACATGTTTTCCATTCCATCAGCCACAACAACATCATTGATGCCCAACTGGATACTCTGTGCTGCAAGCATAGTTGCTGCAAAGCCATATAAAGTAACATGGAGTTACAAACCATACACATCTTCTTGGCTCTTATAACAGTTGCAAAAAGGGTTTTGGGGAAGGGGGGTGGGGGTTTCTCCAGGAAATGAATCTACTTCGACTAGGCAGTGCACACCTTTCATTCCAGATGCACAAACTTTGTTCACGGTAGTGCAAATCACTGAATCGGGTATTCCTGCACCCAATGCTGCTTGTCTGGCTGGAGCCTGTCCCAAGTTTGCACTGAGGACATTTCCAAAGAAAACTTCTTCTACAAGTGCTGGGTCAACATTTGCTCTCTTCAGAGCACCTATAGTTGCATTAAAAAGAGAGATCAAAATTATATCTCAAAAAAATTCTAACCGCAATTTGACAATAATTTTCTATAATGAAAGAATTACATCAAATTAGTTAAGATTCCTACCAGCGATGGCGATTGATCCAAGTTTAGTAGCTGACAGTGATGAAAGAGAGCCAAGGAAGCCCCCCATCGGAGTACGGGCAACACCAACAACAAAAACATCTGTTAAACAAAAAGCACAAAGAATAGGCAATAATGAGAAACCAGAATTTAAGGAACCTTGTGCTCCTGAAATTGAAAGCAAAATGCAAAATAAGCCTGGGTTTACAGAAACTTCTGGTGTCAATTTTCTAAAAAAGAAGGAACAATAATAAGCAAATGGTAAGAGGCACGACGCTTAATGAAAAAGACACTGTTTCTTGGTATAGGAACACACGTAGAAATGTCATAGTTGCAGTAAAAAAAGATTTACTTGCCAATTTTCGGAATCTCTAATTAAGATAACAAACTTCAAAAGAACACTTCCACTCTGACGGCCCCAACTAGGAATGCATAGATGAAATATGCATTTGAAAATTTCGCATTTATGGTACAAAAGTACAACACAGATTTAACAATATTTTGAAACGGAAGTTCAAATATAAGTGCAAAAACTAAAGTTATATCCAACAATCGCTTTAAAGTTTGGACACGAAACTGAATGAAGTACTCCCCTTTTTACATGTGTCTAGCTCCGCAGGACCAAAGTGTAGACCTATTTCTTATCATGCAAGATTTTGATAACACTATAACCAATAGCAACTACAGAAACATAGTGATCATGGTGCTGGCTCATATTGAAATCACAACAATGCTACATCTATTATGCCGTGAGATTAAGAAATAACCTATAAATTTCCTAAGCAATGTGCAGAAAGAACAAAAGTGTTACCTCTAGGTTTGATTGATTCTGCAGTTGCTGGAGCCATCCTGAGTCAATGGTAGTCTGTTCCACTCAAAACAAATCAGAATTTCTCTTTATCAACAAAATAATGCACAACCACCAAATCGTTACCTTTCTCAAAATAATAATGCACAACCACCAATATTCAAGAAACACATGACCTAAAATACTGCTACTAATTATTAGAAAATCAGAGATAAGCATGAGTTGTCTTCAACAAATGGGTATAACTACTTGATGTGAAATCCAACAGGATTTAGGAACAAAACGAAACAATGGAAGGCATAGGGGAAGTTAAAGGGACGGAATTACAAGTCAAAATTGAAAAAAATTAGCTAAATAAGGCAATCTTTTATAACTGAGAAATCCCTGAGTGCCAATGGCTCTCGGTTTGGTGGATAATGTGCAACCCTCTACCCTTCACTTAAATACCATGTTCACACTTAAATACCAGGTTTTTGTCTGCGGCAGGAAATAAGGCAATTCTTCTTACAACTATTGAATTCCAACACTTATCTAACCTCAACTACCGCATATCTGCCTCTATTTTTGTCATTTATAGTAACGGGCTAAGGATGATACTTCGTCTCTCTCTTTTTTTTTTCTCTATTAAAAATGTGAATCATTTCTTGATTTGGGCATATAGTCCATGCACAGAGGCCACGCTAATCTTCTTTGTATTATTCCAATTTTGTTGCATGTCCCAAAGAGACATGACGACACTATAGTTAGCATGAGCTAAAACTAGCTGGGGAAGGAAAAAAACAACGGACCCTGAAAATTGTCTATTAATTTCCTCGATTCCTTCTAAGAAATGACGATGGTAAATGTCACAGAACATACATTCATAAGAATTCAAAAGAGACGAGATGTTAGATCCAAAAATGCTCCAATGATCCACCGAAAAATTGTTGATTTAAAGATGCCTTATAGCATATCTAATCAACAAATAACCAATCGAAAAATTTAACAAGTATTAAGAGAAATGATAACATGAAGTTGCATGGAACAGACAGAAATTCAGTGCGTAAAAGTACCTGTGTGATTAAAGTTGGGTAGGCGGAGCAGAGCACAGAGAAAGAGAGAGAGAGAGTAAAGAGTATGATATGAAAATCCAACAGAAGCGGGAGAGCATTTATATAGAAAGGCCTTTGGCTTTTTATTTTTATTTTTTATAATAATGTGACTGCCTTCTCCATTTTTCAAAATTTTATAATGGTAATTCTTAAATGAGTTTAAGCCCCGTGCACGATGCCAAAAGAACCTATAAAAGCAAAGTAATTTTACAAGGTAATTTTAATTTTGAAATCTTAAATGTAGTAAATAACTTGTTATAATTAGTTTAAAATATTGATAGCTAACATTATTAGTGTATATTAATTAAATAATTTTTAAAATTTATAATGGCATTTTTTATTATCATATACGCTTTTTTTCATTAAGTTCTTTCTTAAATTATGAATAGTACAAGGGAAAAAAGGATAGAAAAGGGAATGACTTTTGATAGGATTGGACTACCAATGAATTTATAAATGGTTGCAAGTTAATTTATTATCCTTTTAATTTTTGATATAGCAAAAATGACTGATGCGTAATTCTTTTAATGAAAAAAGTAGAAAGTATAAAAAGGAGTCTTTTTGGCGGTGTTATTGGTTTTTCTTAAATTTTTTCTATAATTACGTTTAGTTTTACACATTTTCAGAAGTGAGTTTGACATATCCTCATAAAATTAAGATTAAGATGACTGTATACAATTTAGTGATGAAGCGTAATAAGATGGGAGATTACTACAAGTACTCAAGTAGTACCCTATAAATAGTCATTTGTAGAGAGTAAATTTTACAAATTACATTACCTACATGCATTTTAATTATTTATATCGATTCATATATTAATATTGACTTCCTACTACAAAGTGCAAACCTTTTGAATGGCAACGACACGGCATGTGACTTTGGCAAGACAACTCCTTGTCCTGATCGACCAAAAATAGTTTCCAAGACCATGTAACTTGGTGGTATGCAAGTCTAGTGTATGCCACAAATATACTCTTCCAAAATGAGCATAATATCTAATAAGTATACTATATAAGCTGCATGCATTATACGGGGCAAGTTCTAGACTACACAGGATAGCACAGAGAATCACAATTCCTCACACACATATTGTACATGACACAATCAAGACGGTTCTGTTCAACTCTCAAGTCAAGCAAGCATATATAATTGAGAAATTTAGGCATTAATGCATTATGTAGCATACAAGTCGAACAACTGAGAAAAGACGTCACAAAATAGGCTATTTACTTTACTCAGGCATCACAATTCAACTCAAATGTATGGGCAGATAGAATACATGTCATAACCTAATATGCCAGCACCAAACATGTCACTAGGTATGTCAGAGCAACTCAGTTTCTTCCTACCCTACTCCTAAAAAATAATAAAGTACCCGGTTCGAGCTACACCCTTGAAAAAGAACTGGCGCCCAAAGAAAAACCAAGGGATACTACCTACCTATCCTAAAATAAATTCTTTTTTTTTTTTTTTTTTATAATTTGAATCGGACTTTATCCCTCAAGAAAATTTTCCAACAGATCCATCGTCAGGAAAAGTCCGAGCTTTTTCTGATATATTTTTTTTCTTTTTGAATTTTTGCATATTTTTTTTTCTTTCTTTCTAAAACAAACTAGACTAAGTAAAACTAATAAAAGAGAGAAATTGATACAATTTATACAAAGTACATCATAAGTAGTAGTTCTCCCACCCCACACTTAGCATATGCATAGTCCCAGATGCATGATGACAGAGAAAAATATTAAACAAGGGTGAGAAATACTCCCTGAGACCCTCTTGGGTCTAGCTCGGACATGATCCTCAATATTAAGGGTCGGAATGACCTCACACTTAAGCACAAACATGCTCCTCAGCTTCAACTTCGGGTACTCAGACTTCCCATACTCTGCAAAACAAAAACAACACAAAACTTAACACTATAATAAATAAATAAATAAATAAAATACATGTTGGGTTGCCTCCCAACAAGCGCCTTATTTATAGTCGTGGCACGACTCTGCTACTCTGCTCAGGCTGGGCACTTTCTCTTCTTCTTTCTCCCATGAAGTCTAGCATTTTTGCACGCTCTCAGAAGATCTCCTCTTTCTTCTCTGGCTCTTTTCTCAATCATCTTTACACACTCAGCTTGCAATACCACCTCCTCTAACTCAGTTGTCCCATCTGGATCACTATAATTCACATAAGAACTCTGCTCTATCCCCTTCAATTCGACCACAGTAATCATGCACAAATCTTCATAATGCTTAGGGAGCTCAAGTGCCTTGTACACATTAAAAGTGACATCCTCATCGTCAACTCTCATCTTTAACTTCCCTTCCCTCACATCAATAATCGCTCCACCAGTAGCTAAGAATGGTCGCCCCAAAATAATGGGCACTTCCTCATCTGCCTCGTAATCAAGAACAATAAAATCAGCAGGAAGAATAAACTTTCCCACTCGAACTAACACATCCTCAATAATTTCTTATGGCATACCTAGTGACCTATCTGCTAACTGTATTGTAATTGTAGTAGGTCTAAGCACCCCCAATCCGAGTTGCTTAAACAAAGAGGATGATATCAAATTTATACTAGCCCCTAAATCACACATGGCTCTACCAACTTCTTGTTTTTCCAGAGATAGAGGAATTGTGAAACTCCCAGGATCCTTTAACTTAGGAGGAAGTTTACTCTCAACTTTAGCAATGCACTCTTCAGTAAGTGCAACTGTTTCAAACTCTATATGTCTTCACTTGTTTGCCACAATATCTCTGAGATACCTTGCATACTTAGGCACTTCCTGCAAAATTTTCACCAAAGGCAAATTCACACGCACTTGGCTCAAAATATCTAAGAATTTCTTGTACTTAGCATCATCTTTTTGCTTCTGTAGTCTTTGTGGAAACGGAGGTGGTGGCCTTGTCACAATTACTGGCTCTGATCCTTTATTCTCTTTCTCATTCTCCTCAACTAGCTTGGGAACTAATTCTCCTTCAAGACTAGCCATATACTTCTTTTTCTTTGGAACTTCTTCTAACACTCTTCCATTTCTCAAGGTAACCACATTGACTTGAGCTTTAGGATTAGGCTCGGTATCACTAGTAAGAGCCCTAGTTGGTCGAGTATTTTGGGCACTGCCAAGTTGTCCTATTTTTTGCTCCAAATTTCTCATCGCTGTTTCTTGGGCCTGCTGGTCAGCCATCACTTTCTTCATCATTTCTGTTGTTTGGGTCTGTTAGTCAGCCATCAATTTCTTTATCATTTCCTCAAGGTGACTTGTCAAGTTTGCATGTTGTTCAGCCTGAGGTGGTCTATATTGATGTTGAGGTGCTTGTGGCCTGTACTGATTCTGAGCACCTTGGTTTTCACCCCAAGAGAAGTTTGGATGGTTCCTACAGTTGGGATTGTAAGTGTCCCCATACTGATTTTCCTGGCCTCGATTTGCATTACCCACAAAATATACAGACTTTGGATTTGCTGGGCATATATTGCTTATGTGACCTTCTCTACAGACTTCACAAAATATCTGGACCTGTTTCAATGGCTGAGCTTGTTGATTGTTAATAACCAAGGTCATCTGATTGACTTGGTTGGTCAATGTGGAAATCTGCGCTGATAATGTCGAGACAACATCTAACTCGAGAACCCCTACAGATTTTTGCACTGTGTGTCTGCCCATCTCTCATTTCCAATCAGGATTGCTTTTGGAGAATTTGTTCAACAACGCATATATCTCATCAAAATGTTTCTCCAACACTTGACCTCCAGCTGCAGCATCTACCACAATCTTTGTCTCAGGATGTAGCCCTTCTATAAAAGTGTGAGCTAACACTTCGTTTGTCTGATTGTGATGAGGATAGTCTCTAAGCAGCCCCTTGAACCTCTCCCAAGCTGAGTATAAAGACTCCCCCACTTTCTGTTTGAAGGCGACTATCTCACTTATGATCTTTGCAGTTTTGCATGAAGGGAAGAACCTTGCCAAACATTTCCTTGCCAGATCATTCCATGATGTAATAGAATTAAATGGTTCTGCCTTCAGCCATCGCTTTGCTTCGCCCAATAGAGAGAACGAAAAAAGTGTGAGCCTCACATAGTCTGGAGTGACTCCATTAGTGATATAAGTATCACTAATCTCTAAGAAGTTCAGGATATGCTATTGTGGATCCTCGTGTGGAAGACCCAAAAACTACCTATTCGCATGAAGTATTTCGATCATGCTCTGTTTCAGCTCAAAGTGCCCAGTGATTCTGGGCTTCACAATGCTGGAGGTGACATTAGCAATGCTGGGCATCGCCACCTCCTGAACAACCATATGTTGCTCCTCTACCATGTTCACAGGAAATTGAACAAGTGCTTGAAGATTATTTGTGTCCCTTGCTTCCCTCAACCTCCTATGAAATGTTCTCTCAGGTTCGGGGTCAAAGCCTTGAAGTATGTCCTGGCTTCTGACCCTTCGCATTCAATCAAGGTTCCTAAGAGTAGAGCAACAATCAAGTAACATTAGACTTGACGAAATAAACAATTAAAGCAAAAACTAGAAAGTACTCAATATTCAAGTCCCCGACAACGGAGCCCAAAACTTGTTGCTCACAAATGCACACGCCAGTATACGTGATCTTACAAGTAATAAAATGATAAGTCGAGTGTCGAACCCATAGAGACTTGTATTAACTACCCACTAAATTCACTAAGATTGTTATTCAGTCAAGCCAATTTGAGTTCAAAGGTATGATTATACTAAACAAGAATTATAACTAGTAACTAAATTATCATGCAGCAAAATTACTCTCCCTTTCATAGAATTCACTCATGGTTGCTAATTAATCGAACAATGGCTCTCGTAGCCTTCTCCCGAAGTACTACTCGCCTATTCAAAATAGATTAACGCCTATATTCCTATGAAATCAATCTATTAATAGTGCATTAAGATTACGATATTTAATTAAGCACGGTGACTAGGTATATTTCTATCCTAACCACAAATCGGCCCCCTCTCAGAGTTAAGATCGTGCTATCTTCAATTCTTCTCTAATCTAAACAAGGCTTTCCCAAGCATAGCATAAATAGTAAATATAACCTAACTATTTTCCAGACAATTAAGCAATTAATTACAGAATTGAAGAAACAACCATATATTGATGAATTGTAGTCAAGGTTAAGTCAACGTTAAACAACAATATTCATGGCTAAATCACAACCCCAGAACTATGGATTTTAGACACTCATGATAATAGCAAACAATTTCCTAAGTGTTGGATAATTGAATATACTAAGAAAAGATGAAGAAAACTGAGATCAACTCGCTCCCGGACATTCCTCGTGTGTATTCTCTCTTCAAAGTGGCGTCTCCCCTCTAAAAATAAGCTTAGTCTTGCTTTTATACACGTTGGGTAGGTCTAGGGATGAAATAACCTTGTCCCGGGCAAACTTGGATAACTTTCCCATCACCAACGTCTAGCCCAGCGTCCCACGCTGGCGCTGGTGCTGGCTTATTGAAGTTTCTGCCACTGGCGCCATAGGTGGCGTGGAGCGCTGCCTGTGGCGTTGAAAATCCAACTTTTCCCATTTTCCTCCGTTTTGGCTCTAATCTCGCACCTTTCGGCCCCGATTGCTTCCGAATGATTCCTACACATAAAAACATCCCGAATTAATATAACTCAACACATTTTACATCCGAAATCCATGAAACACAAGTAAAACATGAGGCGATATACATATAAATATATATACTTTAAGCTAAATATCAACCGCACCTGCGGTCCAATACCAAAGGCCTAGATTCCGCATCTACGGTGCCTTCTCTGCTTCTGCGGAGGTGCATCTGCATTCCATACCCCACACCTGCGAAACTAGTGCACTAGTCCAAACCTCGCTTCTGCGGATCTAAGGCCGCATCTGTGGTGCCGCACCTGCGAGTGCCTAGGTGCGATTTCACCAGACTCAGCAGTGTTTCAACAATTAACCAAGTGCCAAATGGTACCAAATTCAATTCGAATCTCTGTCCAAACATACCAAAAAGTACTAAAACACAATACGAACTCGATTGAAGCCTCAAATCACATCAAACAACACCAAAACCACGAATGACATCGATTCAAGCCTAATGAACTAATAAACTTCCAACTTCCAAAACTAATGTTGAAATATGCCAAACCAATTCCAAATGACCTCAAATTTTGCATACAAGTCAAGAATGACACAACACACTTTTTCCAACTTTTGAAACCGAAATCCGGACCCGATATCAATAAAGTCAACTCTCAGTCAAAGTCCTCAATCTTCCAAACCTTCAACTTTCCAACTTTCGCCAATTTAAGCCAAAACGACCTACGGACCTCCAAATCAATATCCGGACATATGTCTAAGGTCAAAATCACCATACAAAGCTACCGGAACCATCAAAATTCCATTCCAGAGTCGTCTACACAAAAGTCAAACTCCACTCAACCTTTTCAACTTAAGCTTTAAACTTTGGGACTAAGTATCTAAATTCACTTCCAACCTCACCCGAAATTGAACCAACCACCCCGACAAGTCACATAACTACAATATAACATAGAGCATGCAATAAATAGGGAAACGGGGCTAAAATACTCAAAATGACCAGCCGGGTCATTACATCCTCCCCCAATTAAAATAAACATTCGTCCTCGAACGAGTATAGAGTCATACCTGAAGTAACAAAAAGATGAGGATAACCGCTATGCATATCAGGCTCGGCCTTCCAAGTCTCCTCCTTGACTAGTTGACCCCTCCACTGAACCTTCAGTAAAGCAATGTTCTTTGACCTCAGCTTTCGTGTCACCAGAAATCCAACCTATACAAAAGGAATCAAAGCCCCTTGACAGACTTGCTTGTCCAAGATGGCCACTGACTCCTAAATATAAGATAAATCCTTATCCAATTGGACTGAGCTGAAATATAAAACATGGGATGGATCACCGTGATACTTCCGGTGCATTGAAACATGGAACACCGGATGAACTGTAGATAGACTAGGTGGCAATGCAAGCTTGTAGGCTACCTATCCCACTCTCTCAAGGATCTCAAAAGGCCCGATATACCTAGGGCTCAACTTGCCCTTCTTCCTGAACCTCATTACACCCTTCATGGGTGAAACCCGGAGCAAAACTCACTCTCCAACCATAAATGCTACATCACGAACCTTCTGATCGGCATAACTCTTCTGCCTAGACTGTGTTGTACGAAGCCGATCCTAGATCAAATTGACCTTCTCCAAGGCATCTCGAACCAAATCTGTGCCCAATAATCTAGCCTCACTCGGTTCAAACCAACCAACTGGAGAATGGCATCGCCTCCCATATAGGGCCTCATAAGGAGCCATTTGAATATTCGATTGGTAGCTGTTATTGTAGGCAAACTCCATAAGCGGCAAGAACTGATCCCAAGAACCCCCGAAATCCTTAACATAAGCATGAAGAATATCCTCTAAGATCTGAATGGTGCGCTCAGACTGTCTGTCCGTCTGGGGGTGGAATGCTGTACCCAACTCAACCCGCGTGCCTAACTCATGCTATTCGACTCTCTAGAAGTGCGATATGAACTACGTGCCCCTATCAGAGATGATGGATACAGGCACGCCATAAAGTAGGACAATCTCACGGATATAGATTTGAGCCAGTTGCTCCAAAGAATAGGTAGTCCCCACTAGTATAAAATGAGCCAACTTGGTCAACCTATCCACAATCACCCATACAACGTCAAATTTCTTCTGAGTCCGTGGGAGCCCAACAATGAAGTCCATGGTAACACTCTCCCATTTTCACTCCGGAATCTCAAGTCTCTAAAGTAGCCCACCTGGCCTCTGATGCTCATACATCACTTGCTGACAATTTAGGCACCGAGCTACATACTCCACTATATCTTTATTCAATCTTCCCTACCAATAATGTTGCCTCAAATCCTAATACATCTTAGCGGCACCCAGATGAATATAGTACCGCGAACTGTGGGCCTCCTGAAGGATAAACTCATGTAACCCATCCATATTGGGCACACATAATCGGACCTATATCCGCAACACACCGTCATCTCCGATTGACACCTCCTTGGCATCGCTGTGCTATACCGTGTCCTTAAGGACAAACAAATGGGGGTTGTCATACTGACGCTATCTAATGCAATCATATAAAGAAGACCGAGAAACAAAGCAAGCAAGAACCCGACTGGGCTCCAAAACATCCAATCTAACAAACTGGTTGGCCAAGGCTTGAACATCCAATGCTAATAGCCTCTCCGCTACCGGTAGATGTGCAAAACTACCCATACTCTCCACCTTTCAACTCAAGGTATCAGCCACCATATTGGCCTTCTCAGGATAATATAGAATAGTGATATCATAGTCCTTAAGCAACTCTAACTACCTCCGTTGCCACAAATTAAGATTCTTCTATTTGAACATAGACTAATGCCTTAACGTTGATCACAGATGAATATGCACTTAGACTAATGACATTACTTAGATCACTTGAGATCATTAATACAGATTCAGACAGTGACACAAATAAGCTATTGTTTTCAACCAAATAACAGTAAAAGTTTTCTCTTACACTAGGTTCAATCCATAATAACAAGGGAAAGAAAAGACTGAGCATAAGTTCAAAATAATTTTCATGTGTTTTGGTTTTCGGTTTGGTTCGGTTTTTTATGAACACCCCTACCGCTAGGTAAGATCACTGCTCATTGACATCAGAGCGATGTAAATATTTGATAGTTTACCATTATTATAATATTTTGTGATAGTAAGAAATATTTATTATTTTGTGAGAAGCGTTATTTTGGTACGTCATTTATACAACGGAAAAGGACCATGTACTATCAAAAATAGTTTAAATATGCTATTCGTTATATCATCCTACCGTATTATAATACAAATATACCCTTATTTTTAACAGAGTGATATATGGCTTCACCATATTAAATTGATCGGCAAAGGGCCAAATATACCCCTGTACTTTCGAAAATGGTCTAAAAATACCCTTTGCTATACTATTGGGCTATATATACCCTTCCCGTCAAACTTTGGAATAAATATACTTTTATTTTGGATGGAGTGCCATGTGTCAACACCATATGAAAACGAACTATTTTTTTTACCCGATCCATTTTAAAAAAGCCACCATCCAACCCGTTTTAAAATTCAGTTTTTTTAAAGCATATATTTTGTAAAAATTGATTATTGTTTTTGTAAAAACTGAAGAATTTTTTTTTGTTGCAAAATATCTTCTTTTTTTTTCCAGTTTTTACAAAAAAATACTTTAAAAAAACTAAAAAACTGGTGCTGACACATGGCACTTCATCCAAAATAAGGGTATATTTATTGCAAAATATGACGGAAAGGATATATATAGTCCAATAGTATAACGAGGAATATTTTTAGATTATTTTCGAAAGTACAGAGGTATATTTGATCCTTCGCCGCCGTAAATTGATCCATCCATTTTTTTGTAACCCCGTTCACTTAAAAAATCCTACCCGACCCAAAATCCACCCCCTTGCTTCTGGAATCTCCACCCACCGGAAACCATATAGAACCTTCAGATTTTTCACCTCGCACCTTCTCTTCCCCTTTCTCTATACCTATACACACATTTATTCACGGACCTGGAGAAATACATAAAAGAGTCCGGAGATCTGAAAGTTTTGGGTCTGGATTTCACTGGATCTGAGCGGAAATACATTTTTCCGGCAAGTCATTGCTCTCTTTTTCATATTTTTCTTTAATTTCGCCAGAATTTGTCAAAGAATTTTACGGCGACCTTTGTGTGCATGTTCTCTCTCTGACCGCTGCTCCATTGTCTAACGCCTTCGTAGCAGTGTCTCAGACGACTTTTATTGTCTGTCGGTTGGTTACTTCATTTTCCAAAATCAAAATTTTGGGTTGTGGTATCGAAACTAATCTAATTGGTTTTGGGATTAGTCTCTTTGGAAATCTGTCGGAATCTTGATATCCAAACTTAATCAATTGCCGGAGAAATTGAAATTTTTTACTATTGCCATGGTCTCATCGACTGTGTTATTTATTCATCCGGGTCTTACTAATTAGGAACCTTTGATCATAGATTCCCAAATTTATTCTAAAAAATCTGATTTGAGGAAGTTTGGTTCGAAGATAAAAATGTGTTTGGACATGTGTTTTGGGAGAAGTTTGGTTTGAAAAAATATGAAATATGACTTATACTCATAAGTTTTAAAAACTATGATAAATACCCAATAGTACCATTATCAATAGCATTTATTATATTATCGCAAACTATAGTCCTGAACATAAATAAATTTAATACAAAATTATTATTTTTATAATGAACTATATGATACATTATCAGATGACCGAGAAGGCGAAGCAACACTGTTAAAAAATAATAAATGGTGAGCTTTTTTATAAAATATAAAAGTTTGGGGCAATTTTTTAAAAAATATTATAGTGATATTTGGCCCAAAACTAGCTTAATAGCTGGTTTTGGGATTTAGGATTTGATCGAAATGTTGGTAAAATCTATGGCCAAATATGTGTTTGTCAAATAAAACCTAAGTTTATTTTGACAAAATGTATGACCTAACCGGTTCTAAATTTGTAGACTACTCAACTTTGTAGGTACTATTTTGATGCTTATGCACGGTCCATTTTTTACAGTTCCGGCGAACTTCCGACAACTTGTACACAATCTTTTATTCCTTGTTTTTGTCACTAACAAGTGAACTTTGGGTCGATTAGTATTTTTTTAAGTGAACCGGGTTGAAAAAAGGAATGGGGTCAGTTTAATCTTGTGCAATCACGTGACACACCTTGAAAAAATAAGGGTATATTTGGTATATTTATTTTATAGTAAAACGGCAGGTTAACGAAGGAACATATTTGACCTTTTTCGTTGATAAAATAGAGGGAGAGTGAATAGTATATTAATAGATAATGACCTATTAAAAATTACCTACTAAAATCACTAGTAGCTTACTAATTTATACCTAGAACCAAGTTCTGAGGACTAGTTCTCCTAATTATTGTAACAAATAAGTATGGAACACAGATAAGATATGAATTTTTTACATGAAAAACCTCTTTACTCAAAGGAGTAAATATCACGATCCAACTCAAATTCTCCTTACAATCATTAGAAAACAATAAGCAATTTCAGGTTACAAACTCTTAATAACTTAAGAGACTAAATTTAGTCACTTAAGAGCTCATAACCAACGTGGTTGTAGCTACACTCTTTAAGCTAAACTCTTAGCCCAAAACGAAAAGATCTCTTAGAGAAAAAAAACTCACGATAATGCTTCTAGAATAAGCAAATAAGGTCATAATTCAATATGCTTACTACAAGATCTAAACAAATTAAAAGAAGTATGATAGACATAATTGCACGAACTGGTTTCTCAGTATTGTCTTTCACTTGCTCACAAGAATTTGCGTCTTGCTTTATATTCGCTCCATGGTCTTTTCGTAAATGCGCAAACCTGCAAGAAGGCAATCATTACCATATATAGTACACATTTAGCGGTAGGATTAGTGATAAGAATAATATTGTAAAGATCTCCTAAGCCTAGAGAATATAGGAAATAAAAGATCTTTTCTGTTATAAGTATCCGAAATAGAGTCTAACTTCCTTATAAGCTTGACATATTCTTAAGTAACAAAGATCTATCAAGATTCTCTCATATTTAGACGACTGTCAGGTCACAATTAACGAAATAAATAAATATCTCACATTAAAGTAAATCCTAAATCACCGGGATTAAGTGCCAGGCATTGTACGAGAACGACTAATAGGACGTCTCTAACAGGCAAAAATTACCTAACACAACTACTTTCAACAAATTTCCTTTTTTGATTATGGCAAACAAATGTACACAAAGTCATACATTAATCAAGCATGTGTCACAAATGTGCTTAGTTAACGCCCTTTAATTCACTTTTCTACACATTTCAATCTTTCCCCTTTTGGCATCGCCGAAAAACTGTTAAGTACAATGCCAAACTGTCGATCTTAAATGAACATAAATCGTATAGATATTATAGACACACAATAGACAATCAAGGTAAACAAGTTCAATACAGTAAATCTAAGGATACTAGCCACCAAAAAGCTGTGACGACAGAGCAAATGGGAATTAATAGAAAGCACAATGACGACAGTTATCAATGTTATAAGATAACATCACTATCCACAAAAAAACAAAACACGATTATTAATTACGAGGCCACAAAATAGTGAAAGATAATGGATAAGGAACATGGTCTGGGAAAACTGAGAATTCTAGCTAGGTTGAGATAGGTGTGCAGGATGGGTGGGCTGAGAACTGGATGGCTGGAGGTGTGAAACTAGGGCAGCTAGGTTTATGGTATTTTGCTCCCCTTTTATTGCTAATTCATCTTCCAGCTTTGCATTTACTGCCCTCAATCAGGCAACCTCAACTGCCTACATCTCCACATGATGCAGGCCAACACATGCTCTTCAAGTATAGTTGCCCGAGCAGAACTTGTAGTACCAGAAGGCCCATCACTTGTAGAACCTAGGTCTTTTCTCTCTTATTGCACATCTACCTGTCACGATCTAAATATTGCATCAAAGATCGTGATGATGCCTAACCTGCTTGCTAGGCAAGTCAACACTCAACAACAATAATATCTCTAATACTAGCCTCAGCTTAATGGAGAAGCTCACCACAAAGTCTCCAATAAAGAAGCTCACCACAAAGTCTCCAATGAAATACTCCTACTCAGCTTAATGGATATCTCTAATACTAGCCTCAGAAATTGCACAAAATATGCAGAATATGAGTACAAAATCACAATACTCCGTAAGTATCAAGTCTAGCCTCGAAGAAGTAGTGATGAGGGACCGACACTAATACTTATTAACATCTCAATAAGCATGTGAAAACATAATCAAAATATGGAATAAAGCATGATATCATCGGTTAAGTTCACCAGTAGAAACACAGTAAATCTGAAATTTAGGCATGCTTTTCAGACAAGAGATAGAATACGATATCAGTTATATCAATTCTTTTTATAATTATGATACAAGTCAACCAATATATATATATATATATATATATATATATATATATAAGCCATTGCATTAGTCTAAGCTACCAATGCATGCTCATGATCCAATATCAATACCTTACTGTACAAATCCATATAACTGACACTGGCCAAGTGTCCACACTAGCACCAATCTGAGTGCTTGCAGTCACAGGGCCTAAAGTAACATGAGTAATCACCTGACTCCAGAGTGACTAATCATACCCAAGCATTTTTGTAGCGTGCAACCCGATCCATTAATAAAATAATATTACATCGTGCAACCTAATCCAATCATATTACCATTGCAGCGTGCAATTCGGTCCACACAAAATATTGTTGCGGCGTACAATCCAATCCAATCATAATGTCATCAATAATTAATATCCGCTCACAATGCTCTTGATTCCAAAATTCTCAACTTTTCATAATGTCCAATTCTCTAGTTCATGCGTATGTGTATGAAATAACATAATTAAAAACCACCGGACATAACAATAGAGATACGAATAAAAGCTTATGTGGCCAAAAGATGGTTATGACTAATCATGTAATTCGATTGATTATAATATTTCAATAAGCTATTTCAACATTCAAAAGTCTAGTTATAACATTTAACATGAATATTAAGCTATTTAATTGCTGATCATGAGTCAAATAAGACAAATGTATGACTACGACTTAATAGGAAAGCTCAATATGGTAAAATAATCCTTTATGCCTAATTTAACAAGTCATAATCTTAACCATGCTTCTAAATCATAATTATGAGTCATCACATAGTCATACAATCACTTAAATATGGATAATAAATTCACATAGTCCAAACAAGGCATAATAAGCCGAACTCTACCGGAAATGGTCATAACCTAGATACACATATACACTCTTCATCTCACATATATGTGGCTCCTAAATCAAGTAACAAGTAGCATATAAATTACTTACAAGGAGAATTTTCTCTACAAAGATAGACAAGAGATTTACCTCTACCTGGCAATACCTTCTACCTTCCAAAATTGCTTTTTCTTTTAAATCTACCATGAAACGACTCGAATCTAATCAAATATTACTCAACGTAATGGCCCGATCATTCGTTTTGAGTTCTAGCATCTCGTTATTTGATTTGGGACTTCGAGCAGATTTATATGATGCATTATGACTTACATACAGGATTGGTTTTGATTTTTGAGTGGTTCAGGATTGATTTTGTAATGACTCGACCGGTTGTTTTACTTTCTAGATCCACGTTCTCCTAATTAAGACTCCTCGTATATGCTTTTACTATTTTATGACTTGGGGAGAGGGTTGGTTTAGGTTTGGAATGATTCGGGTTGAAATCGGAACACTTAGTTCCTTAATAGTAGCCTAAGGTAGCCAGGTTTGACTTGAGTCAACATTTTGAGTCAACGATCTCGGAACCGAGATTTGAAGGTTTCAATAGGTTTGTATGGTAATTTTGGACTTAGGGGCATGTTCGGATGTCGATTTGGAGGTCAGTAGATCATTTCAACTTGAATTGGAGAAAGTTAGAAAGTCGAAGGTTTGGAAGATTGAGAAGTTATAGAAGGAAGAGCAGAACTGGGACAAGAGATCGATAAATTTGGCACTGCTATTCACGACTTAGAGGCTCAATTGAATGCAAAGGTTTATGTGTCTAACGCCCAACAAAATAGTAATGAGTTGTGTGAAGCTGAAAAGGAGCTTATACGCCAAATTGAGGAGCTAAAAGTGGAGAGACAATCATTCGAGCATATTTTTGTTGATGATTCCCATGTTGAGAAAAGTAAACTAGAGCCATGTGAGCAAGTAGATAATGTTATATTTGAAGACTCTTGTGCATGTAAATATGAGGGTATAAAGAGTAATACAATTCTAGAGTTAGAGCGTATTGGTCCTCATTCCATACATTTTTCAACACTGTGTTTGGATGATGACATGGAAATCGAGTCATCTGAGCCTTTGGAGAAGCCAATGGATGAGGAGCGAGGTGCTTACATTCTTGAATTCGTCGTGCCAGAGATACAAAATTACATACCTCATCCGAAGGCCAAGAAGTGTAGAATGCGATATTAGTTGCTTGGCCCAATTAAATTTGTCTCACCGCCCCGGGAGCATAATAGAAAGCTTGAAGCCAAATTAGGGACTCAATTCATAAGTTCGAGGTGGAGGCAAAAAGTGGTTCTCGTCGTGCTGCGACATTAAATTAGGCGCTTGTTGGGAGGAAACCCATCGTTACTACTTTCTTTTAGTTTTGATTCTTTTTTTCTTATTGTATTATTTGTGTAGTGTTGTTTTATTTTGTAGGATTTTCAGCATAGGCAGCAAAGCCATAGAAAGTGTGCAAAAGCGAGTCAGATAGTTGGAACTAGTGTGAGGTACCCGCATAAAGTATCATTCTTGGGAAAAGTCTGAGTACTCCGTGAGCTGCTAGTGCTTTGGCCTTTGGCCTTTCTGGGAGTTTCTTGTTTACCCTTGTAATTTGTTTTACTTTATTTGTGTATTGGGGACACTGCACTCTTTTAAGTGCGGGGTGGGAGAATTCCTTTAGATCATTATTAGTATGTTAATTTATTATTTTTCTCCAATTTCATATTTTTGTTTTTTTATAGTAGTGTAGTATTTTAGGTGATTAATTTTAATATTATAAAAAATGAAAAAATTGAAAAATTTTGGACTTTTCTTGACGATGGATCTCCTAGACAGTTTTCTTGAGGGATTAAAGTTTAGCAAAAAACCTGGAAACAAAAAAAATACAAAAGTATGTCTTTTAGTTTTTCTTAGGTAGTAATAATCCTCCATTATTTTTCTTTGTGCCTCGGTTCTTTTCCGTGGAATGTAGCTTGAACTGGGTAGTAATTTTTTCTATCTTTAGAGTAGGATGTAGGAAATAAATGGAATAAGAAAGATGAACCTAGGCACCTTTGACTTGTTTGATATTAGCACATTTAGGCTTTGGCATGTGTAGAATCTTCCCCATGTGTTGAAGTCGTTCATGTTGCCTTGTGTATTTGGATTGCATGTCTTGTGACGCTTATGTCTCACTTTCTTGACTTGTGTTCACTTTGTGCTTTGTGCTTAATATCTTGTGGCTTCGTGAATACTTGCATTAGTCAAGAGTCGGAATGGGACCGTCCTTAGTGAGTCATGTGCCATGTGTGGTGAGGTTTTTGTGTAGTCCATGTATTGTACTTGTGTCTAGAACTTGCCCTGTATGTTAGTTGAAGCAAAATTTTAGGTGATACTCGATTTAAAAAAATAATTTTAGGCTTTCTTTGATCTTTTTAAGCTTATTGCTTACCATAAATAAAAATTATCTCTAGTTAACCCCTTTGAGCCTATACACTTTTTGTTCTTAATTGACATTGTTTTGATCCTTTTACCTCTTAAAGCACTTTAATTGTGAAATGAGCGCTAAAAGAAGTAAGAAGGGACTAAGTGTGGGGTAGCTTTTGAGTGGAACCAATGAAAGGAAGAAAGGTGCACTTGTTTTGTAAAAGAATACACCACTAGCGAAAATTGCAAAAGAGAAAAAAAATAGTTGAAAAAAAAAGAGAAAAATAAAAATAAAAATAAAAATATGCAGATGAATAAATTGATATCTTGTTCTTGCTAGTGGAGTGTAAATGACGATAGTACTTAAAGAAAAAAGGGAATATTTTTGGGGGTAATATTGTTGTGAAATTGAAGCGGATTGAAGAATTTGCGCTTAAGGTTTATTATGTGATGTGTTGAAGTACTTAGGAGGGTGAACCATTAATCCTAAATATATCCCACCCATCCCTTAGACCACATTACAACCATATAAAGTCCTAATTGATTTGAAATCGAGCGTGCTTATATTAGTAAAGATTTACATTAAGGGCAAGCCTATGGTACCAATTGCATGCATGTGACTTCTTTGTGAGAGTGAGAGATTTCTTTTATATACAAGTGAGTCCTTAAACTATATTTGATCATGAGATTCGGATGTGTGGATTCAACTTACTCTCTTTGCTTTTGTTGTGAGGGCACATGGTTTCATGAGGGATAGGTAACATTATTAGACTTTTCTAGGATGTTGGGTGTTCAAGCCATGAGTGCATTGGGACATTGAGTTGGTTTTTGAGGCTAGGATTGTTGTGAGCATGTTGTCTTTGTTTGAATATTTTTGAATGACATAAGTAAAGGGAAGTGTATGTGATTGCATATGCTAGAGTTTAATTGTTGCTATCAACCATGGTCATTGGTGTAGAGTGCTCAAAGATAGAGTAATTTGTTGGTTGACTCGAGGACGAGCAACTTTTAAGTGTGGGGTGTTGATATTCGGCTTAAAGTGTGCATATTTTTATGTATATTTCCTCGCATTGTGCTCATGTCCCGTAGATTTCGTATTTATAATATAATGATTTGTGCTAATTTGTGATATTTCTATGTGTAGGAATCATTCAGATGCGAATTAGGACGAAAGTACGCGAATTGGAGCGAAAATGGGAAGAAAAGGCAAAAGTGCCCAGTTGAGCGCCACAGGCAGCGCGGGGCGTTACCTGTGGTGCACAAAACAGAATGTTGAAGAAGCGCAACGCCAAGGCCAGCGCTCCACGCTACCCTGGATGCTGGAGACGTGAAAGTGTCCTAGTTAGCCAGGGACTTGGTTATTTCGGTCCTACACACCCCCAACTCGTATAAAAGGGGTCCTAAACCATTTTTTTTGGGGGGGGGGAGAGAACATTTTTGGAGGAACTTTTGACCGAGGGAGAGCACGAAGCCGCCGTGAAGGCCGGGTTTCATCTTTTTCTACCAGACTTAGTAATTTTTAAGTTTCTTTGTATGATTGTTTGTTTGGCTACCATGTCTATGTGGAGCTAAACTTCACGTTCTAGGGTTGTGGTTCTTTAATGACTATTGTTATTCGAATATTGATTTTGATTTCTTAGTTTATCACATTGGTTTATTTATTCAATCTTGCGCTTAATTATTTGATTACTTGATCACCAATTGAATAATATCTATGAATCTATAATTGAACTCGAAAGTGGGAATTCTAGATTGCACATAGGATTGAGTAGAGCAAGTTCTTGAACCTGGGCATCGGGGAATGAATTCGCGATTAGGATAGACATATACCTAATTGCCTTGCTTGGTTGATGTACATGAATTATAAATGCGTTCTTGCTAGTTCTAACTTCATAGACATATAGGCATTAGGTTAGCTTGAATAGGTGAGTAAGAACCCGACATATTATTATGAGCAATATTAACCCTGTTAACCAATAAGCTAGATGAATTAGTTAGTCAATTCAATTTGAAGAATACAATAAGAATGTTAGATAGCCCATAATCCTAGATCGTTTTCATTATATTGATACATAAAAATATGCTCTTCCTTTGTTCAGAGTTTATTATTTATTTTCTTTTTAGTTTAATTACTTTAGCATCACTACTTATAGGTTTAATCCTTGTTTAGATAATTAGGACAGTCTAATCTAGTTAATAGTTGATAATAAGTTCTCGTGGGTTCGACACTCTATGTTATCACTTTATTACTTGATGACCATGTATACTTGCATGTGCGTTTCACCGCAACAGTTATTGAATGGGTGTTCCGGTTTTGTAAATTTTATCGGGTTCCTAGATGTGAGCTCGGGGTTGACTTTTTGAGTTTGGTTAAAGAACTTAGCTTTATCATATGGAATCGATTCCTATAGCTTGTATGTCACGTCCCGACCTTGGGGAGCATGGCCAATGCTCGACTGAGACATCCCAGTCAAGCAAGCGTACTTGATGCCTTCTACCCAGCCTTACCCATGAATAATTTAAAAATCTGTAACAAGAAATAGACATGAGAAAAGTAAAGTGTACCACATTCTTCTTCCATTACGCATAGGAGATTCATTTACAATTTCTAAAATATTACAAGTTCATAGTTATGAGGAAAAATATGTTTGACAAATACCAACACTTCTAGTTCATTACCCAACGTCGAACACCACCCACATTATGTCTATGGAGCCTCTAAGTGTGTCAGAAGAGTAGTATGGAAGTGCCGGGGTCAAGACCCTGGCTATACCTCAAAACGCAACGTACAATGTCAAGCATTACAAGGCCCCGTAATAGAGTAGAGCTCACCAAAATCTGTTGAGTAGAGGGTAACTACTAATGAGGATCAGAGATGCCTGCTAAGGAACCACCTACATCCATTAAAGATGCAGCGCCCCCGGCAAAAGGGACGTTTAGTACATACGGAATAGTACTAGTATGTAAAGCTAAGTACCCTCTCATGAAATAGAATACCAATATAAAAAGGGATTAATCATGAAATCAACAAGGAAAAACCAATGATATCCAAATACCAAGTTAAAACATAACAATTTTCAAAATAAGAAATTAACATTTGTGGTTGTGAGATCATTAGCCTTCGATCATCACACCATGCACGAGGCATGGAGTCCAATCACAAACTCGATTGGCCGAGCCATCTCTCCACGAATCAATGTGGATTGACATAGTGATGCGAATAAAATATGATAATAAGAAGGAGGAACCACCATGCGCGCGACATGGCATCTGATCACCACCCGATCGGCTAGGTCATCTCCCCAAATATGCCATGTGAGTCGACATCCAATCCAAGGCCAGCAACAATCTCATCCCAATTAAGGGTAATAATCTCAACACATCAATCTCATCCCAATTAAGGGGAATAATCTCAATCAACTTCTACACTGGCACGTGTAGTTTCGGGTGTGGGCCGTTACAACCCACCCTTCCTCGGCTCGCTAATGATACTCCCAAAAATATTTTTTTTGTATATAAAGCAAATGGAAATATAAATGCATTCATCTCGTAACCTTTCATACCACATATAGCTTCATTAGCACTTTTAACCTCTCACAACATCAATATTTCATTGGCTCTCTTGGCAATACATAGAGTTCTTCATTCATGGTCGTCTTTCATATTTCATACGTTTATTTCTTTACTCTCAAGGATCATTATTATAAATATCAACATATAGAATATTCCGAAAATCATGTCTTTAAATTCATTAGTAATGAAGGCTTTAAACACAATGGATTTCTTTCCAAAGAATGGAGCAAAATGACTGGCAATCGAAGCACAAGTTAAAATCATAAACGAGTGATGCACTATTTATTCTTGAAATACTTTTTCCTAAAAGGGAAATACACAATTTCAACTGATGAGTATGTAAGAACTAAAAACATATTGGAAATATTTACAAAGGAGAGCATGGTGATTTGCGATTGAAACATGGATTCAAATCATATGCATTAGTTAAAACAACCATTTTTGAACATTTTTCCACTAAGGGGAGCATAACATGGTAAGGGAAATTTGAACATGACTTGAGTACATAAGCTTTTAGGTAAATCTATCATCGAAATTAATTTGAAACTATAGGAAAAGAGATTGATCAAACCACATTTGGAACTTACGAGGAACTCATGGATTCAGATCATAGATTACTACAATGTCCCAATACTTCTACCAATTTTAATCTATAGGAAGATAGTGAAAATCGAATACTAATTAGAAGGATTCTCATGATATAAGTCTCTTGGGAATTTCGTCAAACATCTACTATGCAGAATCGAATGCAAGGCTCTACAAAGGTAATCCCTTCCTCCGTCAACCAATTTCAACAAGAAACTACCTGAAATAGTTCAACAACCCCACATACTACCTTCTATTAGTACATGCATGGACTATCCCCAACTTCACAACATACTTAGACTCATAACATCTTGCATGAAAGCTTAGGAGAAGGACTTACCCGGATAGATATAGCCTAGTGAGTGGCTTCCTTAATTCTTGAAGATTGGGGCAAGAATAAATGAGTAGAATTGATTGATCTCCCTCCCCCCCCCTCTCTCTAAGATACTCACTTCTCTCTAAAACATCAGATTTTTGCCTTCAAAACGATCCCCAAAAGCTTTAAATCAAAATGGGGTTGGATTATAAAAATAAAAAATGGACCCTCCAAACTTAACTCTGCAGTTGTAGAGTGGACCGCAGAACAGGTATGCAGTCTGCATAAGGGACCGCGAATTCATCCTTCAAAACTAGGTTGATCGGATCAGGTCTGTGATCCGCAGACCAGTTATGCGATCGCATAATGCACCGCAAAACCATACAGCGTTAAATTCCTTGGCAAAATTTTAAGAGTCCTTACATTGTATTTGATTGTATTAAGTTGTTTGTGGCTAGATTCAAGTCGTTCGGAGGTCGATTAGCGAGGCAAGGGCCTGTTGGAGTTGTTATTTGTGTGGTTTGAGGTAAGTAACACTTATAAACTTTGTACTGAGGGTATGAATCCCTGAACTATGTGTTATGTGGTTGATGCTGAGGTGACGCACATGCTAGATGACGGGCGTGTGGGCGTGCACCGTGGTAATTGTGACTCGGTTGATTCTGTGGTACTATGTAATGATCATATCTTGTTGTTATTCATTTAATCCCCATGTGTTAGAGAAATTAAGTTGTGATCCATGTTAGAAATAAATTTTAAGCTATGTGCTTGTATTGTTGAAACCCACCGAGGTCATTTCTGCTATTGAGTTATTTTCTTAAATTGCAATTATGTACTCAGTCACATTCATCATTTGCACATCATATCTCAGTCTATGTTATCATTTATTGTTACACCACGTATCATTGTTTGGGCAGATTGGCATGAGATTTGTGAGCCCGAGAGACTGAAGAGATTGATGACTGAGTTGAGGTCGAGGGCCTGGCTGTATATTTATTGGATCAGGTTGCATCCCGCAACAGAATTTATTGATTCATGATGGATCAGGTTGCACGCTGTAGCATGCCATGTTGGCTTATGTTAGCACTTTAGCAGGATTCTCCCCTCCAGAGTCTGACATACCAGCAGTGAGCACAGGTATCGTTGAGTGCTGAGTGTGAGTGCTGAGTGCGAGTGCTGAGTGATTGATAGTGTTGAGCGATTGAGAGTGCTGAGCGATTGACATGCTGAGCAAGGTGGAATACTCCAAGAGTGTGAGTATATGAGTATATCATTGTGTTGCATTATAGGGTACATGCATATTTGACATGTATACATAGAGATGTAACATTCCTCATGCTAAGTATACTTGGCATATTTTATTAGTATTGAGCCCAAATTGTTGATCTTGAAAGCATGTCTATATTTCAGTAATGCGTACAAATTGATTATGAGATTTCTCTGAGTTATTATTGTCATTCCTTGTTATACCTGTAATGTTATTATCTAGATTTGTATTGTACCTTTCGAAACTCGTCACTACTTTCAGTCCAAGGTTAGTCCTATAACTTATTGAGTACATTGGGTTGGTTGTACTCATACTACACTCTGCACTTCGTGTGCAGATCCAGGTACATCTGTACCCGGTGGTTGCTAGACTTGGAGCATTACCTGCTTGGAGACTATTGAGGTAGCTGCTATGACGTCCACAAACCTTGACTCTCCTTTTTTCAGTTTATTTAGCACTATTCTATCTTTCCAGACAGTTGTATTAGAAGTTTTGACTATGTTGACATTTAGTAGCTCATGTACTCGGTGACACCCGGATATTTGGGATTTTGTATTTGAGTCGCAGTTATTCTTATTGTCTATTTATGAGATTTTCACTATTAAACTTAATATATCATGCTTTTAAATTAAAATGCATAGTTATTTGGTGATTGTCGGCTTGTCTAGTACTGTGATAGGCGCCATCACAACATGTTGAGATTTGGGTCGTGACACCCAATAACCTAAATGAACCTATCTAAGGTCCCAAAGTCACAATAGGAGTCTGATAACACTGAAGTTAACTCTCGGTTAAACCTATAAACTCTCTAATTCTTTAATTAGCTAACTTTTGATGAGTAGCGCCAAAACCGTCTAGGAACATCCATATTTAAATTCAAACATATGCCCAAGTACAAAATCACCATACGAACTTATAGAAATCATCAAATCCCGATTCTGAAATCATTTACTCCAAAGACAAACCTTGGTCAACCCTTCCAACTTAAAGCTTCCAAATTGAGAATCACTCTATCAAATCTGTCATGACCCAAAAACCATAATAGGTTGCAATGGCACCTAACGCCGCCGTTAGGCAAGCCCACAAGTGAAACTACTTTTTATTTACCCCTTTTTTATCATTTAAAACAAAAGTTTTTCTTTTAAAAGAACAAAACAAGTAAGATCTCATGCATCTGTAACTACTCTTTTCTTAACAAAAAACCTGCATAATAAGTACATAATTACAGCAGTACATAAATGCTAACAGTCCCAAAAACCTGACAAGTACATGAGCAATCTAGAGAATATAAAAACTACTACAACTTTTGTCTGAAAGTGATAGACATAAATAGTAAACAAGGTAGAGGGAGACTATGGTGCTGTAGATTGTACCAAGGCAAGCAGCTCACCACTAAGTCTCTGTAGATGATCAGTTACGCGCCCACGTGACCACTGGTAGTACCTGTCTCAATACCTGCACATCAGTGCAGAAGTGTAGCGTGAGTACGGAAAACAACGTATACTCAGTAAGTATCTAGTCTAATTTCAAAGAAGTAGTGACGAGGGGTCGACTTGACACTTGCTATGAGTCAAATAATAATGTAAATACAGAAAGTAGACATGGTGAGTGTACAACAAGTAGCAACGAAGCAAATTAAAGTAACTACAGCATTTCCACACAAGAGTCCATGTCAACTCACTAAACATATCATAATCAGCCGTGAAGGCGCTAACTCAATTGTTACCAAACCCAATTCAGTTCCAATTATTAAGCATGAAGCTACCGAAGCGAACGGCCCGATCCCATAGTAATAGTGGTACTCAGTACTGATGAGGTGAACGGCCCGATCCCATAAGAATAGTATTACCAACCTGCCGAGGCAGACGACCCGATCCCATAGGAGTAGTGTTACCATCATGCCAAGGTGAACGACCCGATCCCATAAGAGTAGTTTATGTCACTGCTGAGGAAAACAACCCGATCCCATAAGAGTTGAGAGATTTACCTCGCTCGCAAAAACACTTGCAAGACGAGAAGACACGAATCTATAGCTTACCAAACATTTCCCAAATTTTTCTAAAGAGACTATGTCGATGTCTTTAATTAAAATCCTCAATCTCAGTCCAAATCATGATAATTAATACACATGTTAGGCATACAATAGCACAATTAAAGGCATGATGTGAATCTAAGTCTACCCGGAAGTATCATGAATACGGCTACGTATGGACTCTCGTCACCTCGTGCGTACATATCTCCCCATAACAAGTAGCACACAACAATTAATACACGTAAGGGGATACGTTCCCTCTTACAAGGTTAGGAAAGAGACTTACCTTGATTCCAAGTCCTCAATCCGGCTCTTCAACGTCCCTAGAACTGCTCAAACGACATCGAGGACTCCGAAACTAACCAAAAGATGTATAAACAAATAAATATATGCTCAAAAGTTCATAATTTAGCTATTATAGTAATTACCCAACCCAATTTGGCAGATTCCTAAAATTTACCCTCGAGCCCACGCGACCGGATTCCGGAAATCTTTGAATACAATTGTTACCCATGACCTCCCGAACTCACTCGAGGCCAAATATCACCTCAAACAACATTGATTCTACGAATTGCGACTCAATTCAAGCCTATTAAAACTATGAACATCCGACTTCCAAAACTTACGCTGAATCATACCAAAATAACTCTGATTAACCTCAAATGTTGCACACTAGTCTTAAATGACATAACGAACCTATTCCAACTTCCAGAATCAAAATCCAACCCCGATATCAATAAAGTCAACTCCCGGTCAAACTTCTTAACTTTTCAAACCTTCGACTTTCTAACTTCGCCAATTCAAGCTGAAATGACCTACAGGCCTCCAAATCGACATCCGGACACGCCCCTAAGTCCAAAATCATCATACGAATCTATTGGAACCATCAAATCTCGGTTTCGAGATCGTTTACTCAAAATGTTGACTCAAGTCATACTTGGCCACCTTAGGCAGCTATTAAGGAACTAAGTGTTCTGATTTCAACCCAAACCCTTCCAAACCTAAACAAATCCTCCCCGCAAGTCATAAAACAGTAAAAGCACATACGGGGAGTCTTAATTAGGTGAACGGGGATTTAGAAAGAAAAACGACTGGTCGGGTCATTACATTCTCCACCTCTTAAACAAACATTCGTCCTCGAATGGGTCTAGAATCATACCCGGAGTGCTGAATAATTGCGGATATCTGCTCCTTATGTCCTCCTTTGTCTCCCAAGTCGCTTCCTCGACTAGTTGACCGCTCTATTGGACCTTTACCACAGCAATCTTCTTAGACCTCAACTGCCAATTATGCCTGTCAACAATGACAACTGGCTCTTCCTTATAACCTACACTCTCATCTAGTTAAACCGTGATGTAATCTAATATGTGCGACTTGCCGGCATGGTACCTCCAGATCATAGACACATGGAAGACCGGATAAACTCCCAATAGACTAGGATGCAAGGCAGTCTCATAAGCAACCTCCCCACTCACCTCAGCTTCTCAAATGGGCCAATAAACCTTTGGCTCAGCTTGCCCTTCTTTCCGAATCCCATGGTACCCTTCATCAGCGAGACTTTCAAGAGAACTTTCTCGCCCGCCATAAACGATAAGTCACGCGCCTTCTTATCCGCATAACTCTTATGTCTGGAGTGTGATGTGTGAAGCCGCTCCTGAATCAACTTTACCTTCTTTGAGGCATCCTTCACTAAATTTGTGCCATAAAATTTAGCTTCATCGGGCTCAAACAATCCGATGGGCGAATGACATCGCCGACCATATAAAGCCTCAAATGGAGCCATCTCGATGCTGGACTGATAAATGTTATTGTAAGCAAACTCAGCCAAAGGCAAGAATCTATCCCACTGCCCTTTGAAGACGATGACACATGTTCTGAGCATATCCTCTAGAATCTAAATTGTCCGCTCTGACTGCCCGTCGGTCTGCGAATGAAAGGCTCTGCTGAGCTCTACTTGGGTACCCAACTCACTCTGTAGTGCTCTCCAGAAATGCGAAGTCAACTGAGGGCCTCTATCTGATATGATGGAAACAGGCACACCATGCAACTGAACAGTCTCTTAAATGTAAATCTGGGGCAACCTCTTCGAAGAGAAAGTAGTCACCACCGGAATAAAGTGTGCCGACTTGGTCAGCCTATCAACAATGATCCAAACGGCATCAAACTTCCTCAACGTCCACGACAACCTAACAGCGAAGTCCATAGTGATGCGCTCCCACTTTCACTCTGGTGTAACCATCTGCTGGAGCATGCCACCTAGCCTCTGGTGCTCATACTTGACCTACTGGCAATTTATACATCTAGCTACATACTCAAATATGTCCTTCTTTATCCGCTGCCACTAATAATGCTACCTCAGATCGCGATACATCTTCGTAGAACTTGGATGAATAGAATACCAAGAATTGTGCGCCTCCTCTAGAATTTTCTCCCTCAAGCCATCAACATTAGGAACACATAGGCGACCCTGGAGTCACTGAACACCATCATCACCGATAGCAACCTCCTTGGCACTACCATGTAGTACCGTCTCTCTGAGAACTAACAAGTGCAGATCGTCGTACTGACGAGCCTTGATCCGCTTAAGCAATAAATACTGAGGCACAACACATGTAAGAACTCGACTGGGCTCTAAAATATCCAACCTCACGGGTATGTTAGCTAAGGACCGAATGTCCAAAGCCAATGGCCGCTCCTCTACCGAAATGAATGCCAAACTGCCCGTACTCTCGGCCTTTATGCTCAAGGCATCCACTACCACATTCGCCTTGCCCGGATGATAAAGGATGGTAATATCATAGTCCTTCAGTAACTCAATCCACCTGCGCTGCCTCAAATTAAAGTCCTTTTGATTAAACAAATGCTGCAAGCTACAATGATCGGTGTAAACCTCACAGGACACGCCATAGAGATAATGCCTCCAGATTTTGAGAGCATGAACTATCGCGGCCAACTCTAAATCATGCACGGGGTAATTATTCTCGTGGGGCTTCAGCTGATGTGAAGCATATGCAATAACTTGCCCCTCCTACATCAATACACAACCCAAGCCAACACGCAAAGTATCATAATACACGGTTTACACCCCTGTACCGGAGGGCAACACTAATACTGGTGCTGTTGTCAAAGCAGTCTTGAGCTTTTGAAAGCTCACCTCACAATCATCAGACCATCTAAATGGAGCACCCTTCTGGGTCAATTTAGTCAAAGGCGCGGTAATAGAGAAGAAGCCCTCCACGAACCGACGATAATAACCTGGTAATCCCAAGAAACTCCTGATCTCAGTCGATGTGGTGGGATGAGGCCAACCCTGGACTGCCTCAATCTTCCTTGGATCCACCATAATACCCTCACTTGATACAACATGCCCCAAGAAAGCCACAGAATCCAACCAGAACTCGCACTTGGAGAACTTAGCATAAAGTTTATGTTCTCGGAAGGTCTGGAGCACTAACCTCAAATGCTGCTTGTGCTCCTACATACTACGCGAGTAGATCAATATGTCATCAATGAAGACAATGACAAATGAGTCAAGATAAGGCTTGAACACTCGGTTCACTAAATATATAAATGTCGTTGGGGCATTAGTTAAGCCGAAGGACATCACTAAAAACTCATAGTGGCCATATCTAGTCCGGAAAGCCATCTTTAGAATATCTAAAGCACGGATCTTCAGCTGATGATACCCAGATCTCAAGTCGATCTTTGAGAACACCCTTGCACCCTACAACTGGTCAAACAAATCATTGATGCGCAGTAACGGGTACTTATTCTTGATGGTGACTTTATTCAATTGGCGGTAATCAACCCACATCCACATGCTCCTATCCTTCTTCTTCACAAACAACACCGGTGCACCCTAAGGAGACATACTAGGTCTAATGAATCCCTTCTCAAGTAACTCCTGAAGCTGCTCCTTTAACTTCTCTCAGCTCCTTGGGAGCCATACGATAAGGCGAAGTAGAAATAGGCTGGGTGCCTGGCACCAAATCAGTGCTGAAATCGATATGCCAATCTGGCAGCATACCTGGTAGATCAGCAAAACTCTTGTACCACCGGCATTGAATCTAACATGGGAGTCTCTGCAGTAGTATCCCGAAAAAAGGCCTAGTAGGCCAAACAACCTTTCTCAACCATATGTCGAGCCTTAAGGAAAGAAATAACCTGGCTGGAGGTACCGACCGATGAACCCCTCCACTCTAATTTGGGAAACTTAGTTATCGCTAAGGTAACAGTCTTGGCATGGCAATCAAGAATGGCATGGTACGGGGACAACTAGCCCATGCCCAAGATAACCTCGAAATTAACCATATCGAGCAATAGAAGATCCGCTCTAGTCTCATATCCATAGAAAGTCACCACACATGACCAGCAGACCCGATCAACAACAACAGAATCACCCACTAGCGTAGGCACATATACATGAACACCCAAGGACTCGCGAGGTACATCTAGATAAGGAGCAAATAAAGAAGAAACATAGGAGTAAGTAGACCCTGGATCAAATAATACCGATGCATCCCTACGGCAGATAGAAATAGTACTAATGATCACCGCATCGAGGGCGATTGCCTCTGGCCTGGATGGGATATCATAGAATCTAGCCATAGCGCCACCTGACTAGCCTCCACCTCTAGGGCGGCTGCTACTCACCTGCCCTCCGCCTCTAGTCGGCCGGTGGGGCGGTGTGGTTGTTGGTGCGATAATCATGGGGCGATGGTCCTGCTGCTCGGCCTTGCCCCGAAGTCTGGGACAAAACCTCTTCACATGGCCAAAATCCCTACACTCAAAATAACCCCTCGGAGCAGTTGGCTGCTGACCTGAAGTCTGGCCCTGATAGCCCGAATGCCCACTGGAGGAACCTTGAATAGCTGGCGGACAGTAAGCACTCTCTGGAATGGAACTAAAGTAGGGTCGTGCTGGAGCACTCCGAGCAGGCGGTGGTGGTGACTGTATGGGCCTGTTGGGCTGACCCCTCGTGAAACGACCTCTACCCCCAGGTGGGGCGCCACTAAATCCTCCAAACTGCCAGGGCCGCTTATCCCTCAGCACAAACTCTCCACTACGGTTGCAAATACACTCGATCCTCTGAGCTATATCCACAACCTGATGAAAAGGAGTCCCCATCTCTGCCTCACGAGCCATAGAAATCGGAATCTCAAGGTGTAGACCTGCAATGAACCTCCGCACCCTCTCTACGTCTGTGGGGAGTATAATAGTTGCATGGAGAGACAAGTCAGTGAATCTCACCTAGAAGTCGGTCACATACATATGACCCTGACGGAGTCGCTCAAACTGACCCCGAAGATCCTCTCTCTCAGGAGGTGGTATGTACTTCTCCAAGAACAGATGTGTAAATTGATCCCAAGTCAAGGAAGGTGAACCTGCTGGCCTGCTAAGAAGCAAAGCCTACCACCATCTGTGGGCCTTGCCCTCAAGATGAATGGTGGTGAAGTCTACCCCGTTGGTCTCCAATATCCCCAAGTTTCGGAGCCTATCCTTGCACCGGTCAATGAAATCTTGGGGATCCTCTGACGGCTCACCCCCAAAGTTAGGGGGCGAAGTCTAGTCTATCTATCCAGCTACTTTTGCTAATCAACGGTCGCGACTGGTATAGCCATTGGCACAGTCCCTGCAACTGGCTGGGCTCCGCCCATAGGTAGTGCACCTGGGGTCTGATAAACGGCAGCGGCATGCCCTGGAGCCCGAGAGGCAGGGGTCTGTGCTCCCACTCCTTCTTGAGATGTGGCTGTATCCGCTGGAAATAAACCAGCATGCGTCATAGAGTCCATGAACCGCAACATACGGCCCATGACCTCCTGGAATCCCGGTGCAGTCATGAAATCTATTGGGGCTGGCTCAACTACAGGCACTTTATCCTAATCCTCAATCATAGGATTCTCCACTGGATCCACTGGTGGTACAATAGGAGCAACTCTAGGATGCCCTCATCATCTGACAGGAGCTGAAACCCTCCCCCGGCCTCTGCCTCGGCCTTTAATAACGGGGGGAGCAGCTCCTCTACCGCCTAATACATCCGCCGCGCGCATTCTCACCAATTGTGAGAGATCAATAGAAAGATACTTAGCACAATATCAACTGCACGATATGAGATGAAGAAACAAAAGTTTCCTAACACCCCATAGCCTCTCGAAGATAAGGACATCTCTGCACCGATCCGCACGACTCTACTAGGCATGCTCATGACTCGTGAGAGCTATGTGAACCTAAAGCTCTGATACCAAGTTGTCACGACCCAAAAACTATAATAAGTCGTGATGGCACCTAACGCCGCCGTTAGGCAAGCCCACAAGTGAAACTACTATTTATTTACCCCTTTTTTATCATTTAAAACAAAAGTTTTCCTTTTAAAAGAACAAAACAAGTAAGATCTCATGCATCTGTAAACTACTCTTTTCTTAACAAAATACCCGCATAATAAGTACATCCACTAAAGTGAAAGAAATGATAAGTACAGCAGTACATAAAGGATTAAAAGTCCCCAAAATCCCTCGCCATAAGTACATGAGAAATCTAGAGAATATACAAAACTACTACAACTATTGTCTCAAAGTGATAGATAGAAATAGTAAACAAGGTAGGGAGAAACTTCGGTGTTGCAGATCGCAACAAGGAAAGCAGCTCACCACTAAGACTCCGTAGATGATTGGCTACACGCCCGCGTGACCACTGGTAGTGCCTATCTCAATCCTGCACATCAGTGCAGAAGTGTAGTGTGAGTACGAAAAACAACGTGTACCCAGTAAGTATCTAGTCTAACCTCGAAGAAGTAGTGACGACGGGTCAACTTGACACTTTCTAGGAGTCAAATAATAATGTAAATACAGAAAGTAGACATGGTGAGTGTACGACAAGTAGCAACAAAGCAAATAAAATTAACTACAGTAATTCCACACATGAGTCCATGTCAACTCAGTAAACATGTCATAATCGGCCGTGAAAGCGCTAACTCAATTGTTACCAAACCCAATTCAGTTCCAATTATTAAGCACGAAGCTGCTAAGGTGAACGGTCTAATCCCATAGGAATAGTGGTACTCAGTACTACCGAGACGATCGGACTGATCCCATAAGAATAACGTTACCAACCTGTCGAGGCGAACGACCCGATCTCATAAAAGTAGTGTTACCATCATGATGAGGCGAATGGCCCGATCCCATAAGAGTAATTTATGTCAATGCCGAGGCGAATGGCCCGATCCTATAAGAGTAGAGAGATTTAACTCGCTCGTGGAAACACTTGCGAGGCGAGAAGACACAGATCTATAGCTTATCAAGCATTTCCCAAATTTTTCGAAAGTAAGAGACTATGTCGATGTCTTTAATTAAAATCCTCAATCTCAGTCCTAATCATGATAATTAATACACAGGTTAGGCATATAATAGCACAATTAAAGGCATGATGTGAATCTAAGTCTACATGGACATATCATTAATATAGCTACTTAAGTACTCTCGTCACCTCGTGCGTACGTAGCTCCCCAAAACAAGTAGCACACAACAATTAATAAACCTAAGGGTATAATTTCCCTCTTATAAGGTTAGGAAATAGACTTAACTTGATTCTAAGTCCTCAATCTGGCTCTTCAACCTCACTAGAACTGCTCAAACGACGTCGAGGACTCCGAAACTAACCAAAAGTCGTATAAACAAATAAATATTTGCTCAAAAGTTCAAAATTTAGCTATTAGAGTAATTATCCAACCCAATTTGAAATATTTCTAAAATTCACCTCCTGGCTCACGCGCCCGGATTTCGGAAATTTTCAAATATAACTATTACCCATGTCCTTCCTAACTCAAATATATAATTTATTCCAATTTCGACCACCAAATCCATGATCAAATCCTGTTTTTTTCTTAAACCCTAGGTTTTTCATGAAATCCCACAAGTTTTACTAAATTTCCATGTTTAACCTATCTATAATCCGCATATTTAACTTTAAAGAATGGGTGGAGTTTACTTACCTTGTGATGTTGATGAGAATCCCCCTCAAAAGTGCTCTCAAAATCGCCCAAGACCAAGTGAAAGTGTGGATAAAATAGCCTATGTTCCGAATAAAATACACTCACTGCCAGCGATTATCGCACTTGCGGTCGCGTAGATGTGGCCCAAAGATCGCATCTACGAACAACTCCCGCCTCCCGCATTTTCACTTTTGTGGTCAAGAAACCGCTTCTGCAGGTTCGCTTCTCTGGATTTTCTTCGCTCTTGCGCGCACGCACTTGCGGACCAAGTGCGCTTTTGTGCCGCCAGGCCACCTTGGCCATTTCCGCATTCGTGGCCTATCCTCTGCATCTGCAACCTCGCAGGTGCAGAATATTCCTCGCACCTATGCTCCCAGGCCATCTCCACAAACCTTGTTCCTGCGACGTCCCCACACCTTCATGAGCACACCTGCGGCCAAACCCTCCGCAGGTATGATGACACCAGACTTCAGCAGCAACAGCAACTCTCCAAGTCCAAGTTCCAATCTGTTTTCATTCTGAATCCCACTCGTGGCCTCCGGGAACCCGTTCTAGTATACCAACAAGTTCCAAACACATAATGGACCTCTGGAGGCCAAAAACCACATCAAACAACATCGATTCTACGAATCTCAACTCAATTCAAGCCTATTGAAACTATGAACATCCGACTTCTAAAACTTACGCTGATTCATACCCAAACTATTCCGATTGAGCTCAAATTTTGCACACAAGTCTTAAATGACATAACAGATCTATTACAACTTTCGGAATTAAAATCTGACCCCGATACCAATAAATTCAACTCCCAAAGAAAATCTAATAGGCTTGCTCGACCGGGTTCACTCGGTTGAGTGCCGGTCGCGCTCCCCAGTTTCTAGGTGTGACAACCGGTCGATCTGGGTATGGCATTTCATACCGAGATGGACGAGCAGTCCAACGTACTATTCAGATATTGGAGGACATGTAACGAGCCTATATCGGTCCTTTTGAGATGTTAGGGAGAGTTGGAGAGGTAGCTTACAGACTTGCCTTGCCACCTAGTTTATCGGGAGTTCATCTAGTGTTCCATGTTTCCATGCTCCTGAAGTACTGTGAGGATCCGTCACATGTGTTAGATTTCAGCTCGGTGCAGTTGGATAAGTATTTGACTTATGTTGAGGAGCCGGTAGCCATTTTGGATAGGAAGGATTGAAAGTTGAGGTCAAAGAATATTGCTTCAGTAAAGGTTCAGTGGATGAGTCAACCGGTCGAGGAGGCAACATGGGAGACCGAGCATGATATGCAGAGCAAATATCTTTACCTTTTCGACACTTTAGGTATGAGTCTAGACTCGTTTGAGAATGAACATTTATTTAAGAGGGGGAGAATGTAACGACTCGGCCAATCATTTTGTGTTTTTGAGCCTCGTTCCCCTATTTGATGCTTTCTATAAGCTTCTTTGTTATTTGTGACTTGCGTGGATGGTTGGTTTGTGTTCGGGAAGGTTTTGGAGTGAATTGGTACACATAGTTCCATGGTTGGAAGTAGGGGTGGCAAACGGGCTGGTCAGGTTTCACGCTCCAAACTCGGGGAGCGCGACCGACGCTCAACCGAGTGAACCAGGTCGAGCAAGCCCGTTAGACACTTTCTACACAACTCACCCATGATCAAGAGAGGGCATGATTTCATTAATTGGACAGTAGGAAGATCATATACATATAAAACCAATACCTTTCTATTAGTTTCTTCGTCTTTAATATCTCAAAATACACACCTTTTTATAGTCTTAAGTGGAACAAGAGATCAAAACAAAACATAATCTATTTGACTTTTCTAGCACCCATGTACAACCCACATAGTGTCTACAGAGCCTCTAAGAGATACAAAAGAGAGTTATGATAGTGCCGGCAACAAGGCCCCGGCTATACCTCAAAACGTGATAATAAAATGTACAAAAGATACATGACCCCAAATTGAGGTGGGGCTCACCAAGTCTGCTAGGAGGAAGGTGTACTGCTATCGCTGATCAACACTGCCTGCTATGGAACCACCTGCATCCATTTAAAGATGCAGCGCCCCCGGCAAAAGGAACATTAGTGCTGTCGAATAGTACTAGTATGTAAAGCTAAATACCATCTCAATAGAATGAATAATAATACAACGGGAAAACATTCATGAGTTCAATAAGGGCTTCAAACAATACTAAAACATCAAATAAGGATCACATAAGTTTTCAAGTCAATTCCCATGTTATTAGGTTGGGTGATCTTTAGTGCCGATATTCCACAATTCACAATACCTCCGTATTCTTACACGGAGTCCGATCTCGACCCGATCGGCTAGGTCGTCCCATTTGAGACATCAACCATAAACACAATTTCAATTATCATTTTCAGCACAATCACCACCATGTGTGCGGCATGGCGTCCGATCATGGCCCGATCGGCTAGGCCGTCTACATTACCCTTTTTTAGTCAGTCATCTCACATCATACTTCGTTCATATTCTTTCGATTCATTGGCACTAGTGATCACGATTACAAAGTCATTCTTGGCACTTGGCCGTATTTCATAGTTCCAATTCCCTTTTCCATATCCAAATATCATTATCATTTTCAACAACAATAGGGCTTCCCATTCTAGTCATTAAATTAACATATGAACAAATTGAAAAATATTAGGCACATAGAGGCTTTTCATACAATTTGGCATAACAATCTTTATTTTGATAAAATATTTCTAACACATATTACACATTTTGAACAAATCCTCAAATGACAAGATGATATGATGAAGCATTTAGAATAAGTATTGAATATACATCCTTCAACACAACCATATTAGGAATAGCCAATTCAATAATGATCAAGGACTTACTCCATTTACATGAACACTGTGAGATTCGATTCTAAGAAGAATGGGGTTTAGCCAACATACCTCAATTGAGCTTCCTTAAATTTTACAACGTTCCGGAATTCTTAGCAATTTCGATCTATTTTAGAAATATAACAAGTTGGACTAAAATTAGGAAGATTATCATGATTCTAGCTCATTTGAGCACATTATCAAACACTAGGTGGGCATTAATATTGTTAAGGCCATTTTGTAAAAGATTCCATCATTCCCCAACCCATTCTCTACCATTTTTAGCTCACAACCTTCCCACATACTTCAAGGATACATGCATGCAAGATAACAACCCCCACACCCATGAATTGTCTTTCAATTATCCCCATTTTTTGAAGATTTTCGAAATTAAGTGTTAGGGCATAGATTCTTACCTTTAGGATGAAGACCTAGGGTGCTTCTCTTGATAATCTTCAAAGGTTTATGCAAGAATTGAAGATTAACTTGATGAATATCACTTTCTCCCTCTAGGACTCTCTCTCTCACTCTAAAGTACCGGGTTTTGCTAAAAGATGGCCCCTTAGATCTATTTTAACGAAGTAGGGACGGGTTTTAAAAACCCAAAATGAAGCTCCGGAACAGGTTCTGCGGTCGCATATGCGACCGCATAAGGGTTATGCGGTCCGCAAAATTGGGGTGCCAAAATTGGAAAGGAACTGACCAGGTCTACGGTCACTATGCGGCCCGCAGACTTGTTCTGCGGTCGCATAATGTACCGCAGAACGGTTCTGCGGTCGTATAGTGCACCGCAGAACCTCCCTCCTGAAAATCCCTAAGTGGGATATGCGATAAGAGTGCGGCCTGTGAATTGGTTATGTGGTCGCATAATGGACCTCAAAAATGACATTAAAAATGGCTCTAAAGACTGCTCCACTCTGCGGCCATTCTGTGGTCCGCAGAGTTCTTCTGCGGTCGCAGAACGGACTGCAGAATTGACTAATTCTTCCCAACATTTTCCTTCAACTCCCCAATGCACTGTTCAATCCAATAAGTCCGAACCGCGATGAGCTTGCGAATCACGAAGAATTTCTACTATTATTAACCTCTACGCCTACCCCGCCATCACGGAGCCTCGATTTTTAGGAAACTTTTTACGGGGACTTACATCCTCCCCCACTTAAGATCATTCTTCCTTGAATGAGGTTCAAAGTTCACTATTAGCATATTATGCAACTCAGTTTTCATACCACACACCAGCAACCCCAAATTCGACTAACTCCCCAAATTTTCATAAATTTTGCTAGAGTTTCCTTTGTAACTAGGCTTATCCACCTGTCAGAGAGCCCCAAAAACTCATCCTCAAAACATACTTACAATCCAATGACGCAATATAACACATTAACAACACCTACTGTGGCCTCATGAGCAATATTACCAGAAATAGAGCACCATTAACATCAACTGTACAAAAGATACATAGTTCGTAGAAGCTAACCCTTAGAGTCTTCATAGAATACAACTTTAAAAATACATAGATATTCAAATATATAATGATACTTTTTCTTCATTTCTTCCTTGGCTTCCCAAGTAGCCTCTTCAACCTGTTGGTTTCGCCATAACACTTTCACGGATGCAATTTCTTTATTTCTCAACTTTCAGACTTGCCTATCAAGAATGGCAACTGGAATTTCTTCATATGACAGTTCTTCATTAACCTCAATGGTCTCAACCGGCACAATAGCTGATGGATCTCCAACTACCTTCTTCAATATAGACACATGGAATACCGGGTGCACTAATGACATCTCGGGTGGTAGCTCAAGCTTGTACGCCACTTGACCAATCCTCTGAAATAATTTTGTACGGCCCGACATACCTCGGACACAATTTCCCTTTCCTTCCGAACCGCATTATACCCTTCATGGGGGAAACCTTCAAGAATACCCAATTATCTTCTTTGAAGTCTAAGTCTCTGCGTCAAATATCCGAATAGGACTTTTGACGACTCTGAGCAGTTTTCAACCACTCCTTAATTATTTTAACCTTTTCCATAGCTTGATGCATGAGGTCTAGTCCTATCAACTCAGATTCCCCAATCTCAAACCACCCAATAGGAGATCTACATCTCCTACCATATAATGCCTCAAATGGCGCCATCTGAATACTAGCATGGAAGCTGTTGTTGTAAGCAAATTTTATGAGTGGCAAATGATCATCCCAGCTACCCTTGAAGTCGAGAACACACGCACGCAACATGTTCTTAATTGTCTGAATAGTCTGCTCTGCTTGCCCATCGGTCTGTGGATGGAAAGCTGTACGAAGATTCACCTGAGTACCCAAACCTTGCTGAAAGTTCTTCCAAAAACTTGCCGTGAACTGAGCCCCTCGATCGAAAATGATAGAAACTGGAGTGCCATATACAACTGAGCATACTATTCCGCTGTGTCGGTAGATTTAACTGGCAAGAAATGCGCTGATTTCAAGATTCGATCCACAATCACCCAAATCAAGTCAAACTTGCGCGGAGTTGGTGTTCTGTGCCAACCCACCGACGCTCAACCGAGTAAACTATGTCGAGCAAGCCTGTTAGACACTTTCTACCCAACTCACCCATGATCAAGAGAAGGCATGATTTCATTAATTAGACAGTGGGATGATCATATACATATAATACCAAAACCATTCTATTAGTTTCTTCGTCTTTAATATCTCAAAATACACACCTTTTTATAGTCTTAAGTGGAACAAGAGATCAAAACACAACATAATCTGTTTGACTTTTCTAGCACCCATGTACAACCCACATAGTGTCTACAGAGCCTCTAAGAGATACAAAAGAGAGTTATGATAGTGCCGGCAACAAGGCCCCGGCTATACCTCAAAACGTGATAGCAAAATGTACAAAAGATACATGACCCCGGAATGAGGTGGGGCTCACCAAGTCTGCTAGGAGGAAGGTGTACTGCTATCACTGATCAACACTGTCTGCTATGGAACCACTTGCATCCATTTAAAGAGGTAGCGCCCCAGGCAAAAGGGACGTTAGTACTGTTGAATAGTACTAGTATGTAAAGCTAAACACCCTCTCAATAGAATGAATAATAATACAAGGGGAAAACATTCATGAGTTCAATAAGGGCTTCAAACAATACTAAAACATCAAATAAGGATCACATAAGTTTTCATGTCAATTCCCATGTTATTAGGTTGGGTGATCTTTAGTGCCGATATTCCACAATTCACAATACCTCCGTATTCTTACACAGAGTTTGATCTCGACCCGATCGGCTAGGTCGTCCCATTTGAGACATCAACCATAACCATAATTTCAATTATCATTTTCAGCACAGTCACCACCATGTGTGCGGCATAACTTTCGATCATGTCCCGATCTGCTAGGCCGTCTCACCCAAGACATTACCTTTTTCAGTTAGTCATCTCACATCATACTTCGTTCATATTCTTTTGATTCATTGGAACTAGTGATCACGATTACAAAGTCATTTTTGGCACTTGGCCGTATTTCATAGTTCCAGTTCCCTTTTCCACATTCAAATATCATTATCATTGTGAACAACAATAGGGATTCGCATTCAAGTCATTAAATTCACATATGAGCAAATTGGAAAATCTTAGGCACATAGAGGCTTTTCATACAATTTGGCATAACAATCTTTATTTCGATATTGACATGAAGTCTTAACATTTCTAACACATATTCCACATTTTGAACACATCCTCAAATGACAAGATGACATGATGAAGAATTTAGAATAAGTATTGAACATACATCCTTCAACACAACCACATTAGGAATAGCCAATTCAATAATGATCAAGGACTTACTCCAATTACATGAACACCATGGGATTCGATTCTAAGAAGAAGGGGGTTTAGCCAACACACCTCAATTGAGCTTCCTTAAACTTTACAACGTTCCGTAATTCTTATCAACTTTGATATATTTTAGAAATATAACAAGTTGGACTAAACTTAGGAAGATTATCACGATTCTAGCTCATTTGAGCACATTATCAAACACTAGGTGGGCATTAATGTTTTTAAGGCCCTTTTGTGAAAGATTCCATCATTCCCCAAGCCATTCTCTACCATTTTTAGCTCACAACCTTCCCACATACTTCAAGGATACATGCATGCAAGACAACAACCCCCACACCCAAGAATAGTCTTTCTAATTATCCCCATTTTTTGAAGATTTTCGAAATTAAGAGCTAGGGCATAGATTCTTACCTTTAGGATGAAGACCTAGGGTGCTTCTCTTGATAATCTTCAAAGGTTTATGCAAGAATTGAAGAATAACTTGATGAAGATCAATTTATCCCTCTAGGACTTTCTCTCTCACTCTAGAGTATCAAGCCTTACACCCCAGCTGACCACTCCACTTATGCGAATGCGCAATACTACTCGCATTCGCGGTGACCTAAGACCACAAAGAATGCATGCCCATGATCATGAACGCATAGACTAACTTCACCAATCACCAAAAAACCCTTCGCGATTGCGGACCTTCGCTCGTGATCGTATATAAGGAAACAAGAACCAGACATAACAGTAGTCCTACAAGTCCAAAAATGAGCAGAACATGATCCAAATCACATTCGAGGGGCCCCGGTACCCCATTTATACATACCAATAAGTCATAAAACACGATACGTACTTAGTTGAAGCCTTAAATCACATCAAATAACACCGCAATCAAGAATCGTAACACAATTCAAGCCTAATGAACTTATGAACTTCCAACTTCTAAAACTAATGCCGAAACCTATCAAACCAACTCCGATTGACCTCAAATTTTGCACACAAGTCATAAATGACACAACGGACTTATTCTAACTCCTGGAACCCAAACCTGTTAACTCTCGATCAAACTTTTCAACCCTCCAAACCTTTAACTTTCCAACTTTTGCCAATTCAAGCCAAAACGACCTACGGACCTCCAAATCAACATCCAGACATATGCCTAAGTCCAAAATCACCATACGAAGATATCAGAACCATCAAAACTACATTTTGGAGTCGTCTACACAAATGTCAAACTCCGGTCAACTCTTTACACTTAAGCCTTCAACTTGGGGACTAAGTGTCCCATTTCAATTAGAAAGAACCAACCACCTAACAAGTCACATAATAATAATTAAACATAGAAGAAACGATAAACGGGGGAACGAGGCTATAATACTCAAAATGACCAACTGGGTCGTTACACTAAGATTATCAAATACATCACTATTTGGAATGAAAATAAACTGTAATAAAGTAAAACTCCAGAAGATGACTCTGACGCCTGCAAGCGTAATGGCATGTATACCTTGAATTCTCTATAGCAAAACTCTATTAACTATCTAACAAACGGCACCAAGATCTGCACAAAAATATACAAACGTGTAGCATGAGTACACCACAGCGGTACCTAGTAAGTATCAAGATTAACCTCGGTGGAGTAGTGACGAGGTAAGTCAAGACACTCACTAGACATAAAACCTATAAAAGATATTGACATAAAGCTAGCAATGGAAAGAAATCAATTAAGGAAACAATTGATAATTCAAGTAATCAAATCGTCCTCAATGCATGACTGTCAACAAGAATTACCCGAGGCACCATACCTCGTAATCACATATCATAAACCACAATCCTTAATCTTACATGCATGGAACCCCATGCCCACATTATCAATCACCTTCGCACGTCAAAGTCCACGTGCTACCATGTAGATTGTATCTATGTCAGTTACAAAAATAAAATGTTCGAGCGATTTACTTAAACAAAATAAGGTAAAATAATAATTTTGAATAAAGTAAAGCGTCAAATGAGATAATGGATTTATTTTCGAAGACAAATAAAATAAATAAAGTACAATTTATACAAAGTAGGGTATCAAATGGGAAAATGAGTTTAGTTTAGAAATCAATTAAGGTAAAGTAAAATAACATAGGTAAAGTAAAAGAACATTTTTGGAATAACGTAAAATATCAGATAAGTTAACTAATTAAATATAGAACCATTTAAATTAAAGCGTGATAACAATTTAAATATAGTAAGGCACCGAGTGAGATGACAAGTTTTATTTTGAGAGTCACATATAGTAAATCATGTTATCAATCAATCAATTCACCGAGTAAGCACGGAGGAACAAATTGGCACATTAAAGCAACAAAGAAAATCACGTAAAATGCATGACTCAGCCAAGAAATCACAATCGTTCTAACACAAGAGTAACAATTAACAACCAAGTACAATCCAAATTATGATTGGAATGAGGTATGGAAACAAAAGAATAATCGTTCAAATCAACAAGCCATTCCAACATAAAATGTACGACAAGAATCACACCGAGGTACGACACCTCATATTCACATTTCACAAGTCACGATCATAATTTTTCTTATATCACCGCGTGAGTCTTGCATTTATTTTTAAAATATTATTTTTCTGAAATAGCTACACGCGTTTTAGCCCCCTTATCTCATCGTGTTGCGTCAAGTAATTTCCTTATTAGCAACACACGTATAAATCCCACCTTATCTCACCGCATGTATTTCTATACCCACTCTTATACCACCTCATGCATATCAATATCATAACACAATAATCAACTCGCACCACACATGCCCATATGCCACAATATTGCCAAAATCAACAATACCAATGTCACCACAACACATAACCCACGACTCAACCACAATATGAACGCGAATATCTATTACAACAAAATGAACTAGAAATAGCTCAACAACAAAATGTATCCCAATAACCAACAATTTCAACCACAACGTGTTAGTAGCTTTAATAACTCAGCATCAATAACTCAGTAATAAAGGTACTTCCATGAAATGGCATCTTCAAATTCAAATGCGTTACACAAACTTATCAATGAAAGAGATCACATGAAATAGCAACTACGGCTAAATGCATTAGAATAACTTCAACAATGGAAAGAATAGCATGTAACAACAACTACTAATAAATGCATATAAGAGTAACTTCGACGATGGAAACTAAAACATGTAATAACAAATTCAAGTAATGTATGTAAGAATAATCTTGGCAACGAAAGATAGAATAATTAATACTCCCTCCGTTTCAATTTATGTGAACTTGTTTGACTGGGCACGAAGTTTAAGAAAAAATAAAGACTTTTGAATTTTGTGGTCCTAAACAATTCAAAAAGAGGCCCAGAGTATTTATGTGGTTATAAAAGCTTCTCATTAAGGACAGAATTGTAAGTTTAAGCAAAATTATTTCCAAATTTAGAGAGGTGTCATTCTTTTTGGAACAGGCCAAAAAGGAAATAGGTTCACATAAACTGAAACGGAGGTAGTAATAACTTTAATTAAATGCTTATAAGTAACCTAAGAGTCTAAATCGGTCAATTTTATATATAAGCCTGTGTACACACTCGTCACCTCATGTACACGTCTTTCACATAATTCAAATAGTACAATCAAATCCAATCATAAGAGGTATTTCCCCCACATAAAGTTAGGCAAGATACTTATCTCAAACAAGCTAAATTAATCTATTAATAGGCCCTTTCCCGTGTAAATTCACTCCCAGACGGCTCGAATCTAGTCGTAATAACTTAATATCATAAATAAAAGTCATAGAAAATAATTTCGGATAATAAAGATTTGATCTTTAATTAAAATCAAAAAGTCAACCTGGGCCCGCATCTCAGAACCCGACAAAACTCATAAATTCCGAACACTCATTTTGATACGAGTCTAACTATACCAAAATCATTCAATTATGACCTCAAATCATCCTTCAAACCATCGATTTATATTTTAGAATTTATTTTACTAAAATCCCCAATTTCTCCTAGTTAAATCAATAATCAAATACTAAAACCGAGGTCGGAATCATAAAATAATAATAAATCTGAGTAAAAATTACTCACCCCAATCCGAGTAGTGAAATTCCCTTGCAAAATCGCCCATAACCGAGCTCCAAAACCTTGTGAGAAAAAGTAACTAAATTCCAAAATAAGTAAAACAATGCAGCAGTTGTCCCACCTTGAATCATGTCTTAGATGATCTCGGAACTCATATGTGATAATCTCAACATGAGCCTTGTCAGATTACACCTAAAATACCCTCTTGAATGACTCAATTTGGCCTTAAAATGAGGGAGATATGATGTTTTGAAGTTTTACAGAAAATTTGAAAATTACAGGGATATAAATGGTATTTTCGTAATTACTTACACCAGAAAAAAACCCAGCAATAAGAATATCTTCGTTTTAGCATCCAAAACTCATTCGTAACTTCGTTTTATGCATTTCAACCATAAAACACACTACGAACCTGCTCATAGACTCAAAACACCGAAAATAGGTCATCTTGACTCGAAATTGACCATGGTCAAACTTCAAATCCTTAACTTAACTAGTTTCTCAACTAATGATCCAAAACACACCTGAGCCCCACGGGACCCCATCCAATCATACTAACAAGTACAAATATAATATCTAAACTTATCAAAAGTATCAAAATACTCACGGGAACATCACAACAAAGATTCGAGGCTCAAATCGAATAGAATTTCTCTTAAGTTGTTTAATCTTCATTCCTTCAGAAGAGTGTTCAAATCACACTTAAACACTTCGGATTACTTTCAAACTTTGCACAGAAGTTCAATTCAACTATATAGACCTATCCAAAGTCTCAGAACATCAATTGGAGTTCAATAACATCAAAATCAACTCTTGGTCAAACTTATGAACTCTTAAGTTCTTCAAATTATTAACTTTCGATAAATAGTGTTGTATTCTTCCTCTGAAACCAAATCCGAACATACGTATAAGTCAAAAATCATCAGACGAGCCTATCAGAATAATTAAAACTTATTTCCGAGTCTGTTTATCCAAAAGTCAAACCTTGGTAAACTCTTCCAACGTAAAGTTTCTAAAACGAGAATCATTCTTCCAAATCAATCCCGAATAGTGAAAAAAATAAAATCAATCATACACACAAGTCATAATACATGATATGAACCTATTGAAAGTCTCAAACTACCGAATAGAACGCTAAAGCTCAAAACAACCGGTCGGGTCGTTACAAAAAATTTTAGTGAAATATAGGACACAAGTTTTTACCTTCACCATGAAAATATGAATTATTTAAACAGGTGTTTTGCATGTAATCTCATATCAGATTTCAACTATTATTTGACACGTGCTTTGCGCGTGATCCCATATTAGGTGTAAATTTTATTCTGTAACCATCAGAAAAGGAATAAAAAGAATCAATAATCAACAGTCATCATATTATTTATAATTAGAGTATTCGATAGTTGACATACATAAAAATTAAGATAACAATGTAATTTTGGACATTAAATTTTTGTTATATTACCATATAAGTAAAGGATAAAGTATTAATATTTATCTCTATGTCTTTCTCTCTCTCCTTCGATCAACATGACACTTTGCTCATGTGAATTTCAAATTTATAAAAATAAAAATAAATATAAGGTGTTTAGGGATAATAACATATTGAATATCTGAAATGTGTGATTTTTCTATCTTTTGTTACAGTTCCAAAGTCCCTTCTTTTGTTTTAACACTAATAGCCGATAGTTGCAGTTGCGTATCACTTCTGTAGAAATTATACAAACAACAGATGGACCATCAACAGATGTAGCAGAATCACGAGCAATCTAATTGTATACGGACTTTGGTTTTCATTCCTAACAAAGAAGTGTTGTAGCGAAATATAAAAGACAAGTACTTTGCATGTAATCCCCTATCAAGATTTCAACTGTTATATGACACGTGCTTTGCACGTGATCCTCCGTTAGGTGAAAACTTTGATCGGTAACAAATAGAAAAAAAATTTAATATTTAATAGTAATCATATAATATATAAGAGTATACGACAAATCACATAAATAAAACTTATGATAACAAGATATGGTTTTCAATAATTGATATTTTTATACAACCATATGTATGGGGTAAAATTGGTTTATAACAAATAATCTAATGGTAACATGACGCGTGGAACCAGAGACAGACAAAAGGCAAATCAAGTAATGAGCAATATCGGATATAACAAATGCAACCGACATCAGGTAAATCCCAAAGGGAGCATATTTAATGGGAGGAGATCAAGGGTTTGCCATAAGATATCTTTCAATGAGGGAATATTCTCTAACATTAAATGAGAGACCGTTGCAGAGAATATTTATATTCATGGCCTGTAGTTACATATTCATCAATTACTCTTTTATTATGATTTAAGAGGAGCTTGATCCTAGGATCATGCTTCCCTAGGTAAAGCTATAAATAGCAGGCTCAGCAACTATTGTAACGACACAAAATTCTTTGCAAATCAAATGGTTCAGAGGGTTGATAATAACACCCCAAGGGGTGAAGTCAATTTCGACAGTGCTAGAGGGACCGGTAGCAGATCTAGGAATGAAAACGTGAATGATCCCTTCAAAACCGAGCTCTTGAGGTTTATGAGGGAAATTAACAAACGAATGGATCAAAATGCGAAAGAGTTCCACGCCCGAATGGATCATATTCCGGGCGCACCACCAGTTCTAAAAGGCCCAGATTCGAAAAGATACACACAATTGCCATTAAACTAAGTGCAGCACCAGAGTTAATACTGAAGAGGTTCAAGATACTAGACATACCAAAGTACGATGGGACTTCAGACATGAACACATCACAACCTACACCACGATTTGACTCAACATGAGATCGAGTCGGTCTTGCTGAAGAAGTTTGGTGAAACCCTCACAAAGGGGGGCCTAACATGGTATTCTCTTTTACTTGAGCATTAAATTGACTCTTTTGAGATGCTTGCAGATTCGTTCATTAAGGCCCATGCCGGTGCAAGGAAGGTCCAAGGCAGAAAGGTAGACATATTCAGGATTACACAAGGTGAGTCTGAACTACTACAAGAATTTGTTATCCGGTTCCATAAGTAGAGGATGCTGCTACCAGCCATTCCGGATGAGTGGGCAGCAGAGGCGTTCACAAAGGTTCTAAATCTGTATGAGCTACGATGCCTCCTGAAAGATGAAAGAAAGATTACTCGAGTTTCAAGAAACCATATGGGCGGATGTCCATAACCGTTATGAGTCAAAAATAAGGATAGAGGACGATCAGCTCATGTTCGCGATATCGACCAAGGGACGAGATCGAGACAAAAACTAGGATAAAGCTAAGTGCAACGTTGATGCAGATCGATAGTCTTATAGATGTTGTTTCTTGGCGTATGAAAGAACCGAAGGTCGGAATAGAGGAGGGTTTCAATCATGGATAGGTTTGCCACCGATAAAAGAACCAATCGGGGATGTAGCAGCAGATCATTATAAGAGAAGGAGGTATTAGGGGCCCGAGACTCTACGTATCCTAGGTTATCAGATTACAATTTCAACATCAACTTATTTAGAGTTGGTATCAGCGATGAGGAATATCAAAGAAGCACGTGTACCGAAGCAAATCAGGTCCAATCCTAGCCAAAGGGATCCCAATTTATGGTGTGAATATCATGCGACTCACAGCCATAGAAATAGGGATTGTCGGCATCTGCGTGAAGAGGTGGCAACATTGTTGAAGAATGGCCATCTCAAGAATTCTTAAGCGACTAAGCCAACAACAACTATGGCTAAAAGCAGGACAATGTCGAGCCTTCGAAGGTAGGGGAGGGATCCCCTCGGTTGACTATCAACATAATTTTCGGAGGGAATGAAGTCAACGGTGTGACCTTCTCAGCGGCCAAGAAAACAAGGATATCGATGACATACAACAAGAGACTCCGAGAAGTCTAGGAAGATGATATCACCTTCATGGAGGAAGATGCTGACGAACTTCTCCTGCCACACAACGACGATTTGGTAATCTCTCTATGTTTTATATTTAAAAATTAAACGTATTTTGGTTAACCCAAGAAGCTCAGCCAACATCATTCAATGGAGAGTGTTGGAGCAAGCAAAGCTGACCGGAAGCATCATTCCAATACAAAACTCCTAGCTGTGTTAAACTTGACAGCTGTGACAACCCAAGGAGAGATTTTGCTGCCCACAAACGCTGAAGGATTGATCAAAACCACTCTATTAGAAGAGATAGATGACGATATGGGTTGCTGCCCACGAGATAAAGGTTTTTCCCTCAACATATCATCAATTGTTGAAATTCCCAACCCCGGAAGGAATCAAGCAGATAAGAGGAGTTCAACTGCCTGTAAGGGCGATGAAAGTAGTAACTATTTCCAGTAGCAATGGGAAGGACTCCAACAAATAGCAATTACAGGAGCCAGTGCATTCTCTCTTTCTGAATGAACACGATAAAAGCGAGGAGTCATCAAAATCCTATCAAGTTCCAAGATATTTTCATTTACCGGAGGAGACAAGTGTGACCAAGTTAACCGCAGATGAACTTGAGCAAGTGGCCTTATTCAAAAAGTTCTTGGAGAGGAAGTTTCACCTAGGGACAGTATTAAACCCCGAGCTCAGGTTAGGGTTTATAAAATTTCTTAAAGCTAACATCGACTATTTTTCATGGTTGCACGTGGATATGACAGGGATACAATTAGATATGGCAGTCCAAAAGCTAAGTTTGGATTCGAAATTCCCACTGGTAAGGCAGAAGAAACGCCTAATAGCTAAGGTTAGGAATAAGTTTGTTAAAGAAGAGGTAACCCGATTACTCAATATTGGTTCAATCCGGGAGGTAAAATATCCAGAATGGTTAGCTAATGTAGTTGTAGTACCTAAACATAATAATAAGTTTAGAATATGCGTAGATTATAAGGATTTAAATAAGGTGTGCCCTAAAGACTCGTTACCGTTGCCAAACATTGATCAAATGATTGATTCTAAGGTCGGGCATGAGTTAATGAGTTTCCTTGATGCTTACTCCGGGTACAATCAAATCAAAATGAACCTGGAGGATCAGGAAAACACTTCTTTCATAACAAACTCTGGCGCATATTACTATAATGTGATGCCATTTGGGCTTAAGAAAGTCGGAGCCACTTATCAGAGGCTCGTTAACAAAATGTTTCAAAATTAGATAGGCAAAAAAATGGAGGTATACATTGATGACATGTTAGTCAAGTCTGTGAATGCAGGAGATCATCTGAAACATCTCCAAGAGACTTTCGACATCATGAGGAAGCATAATATGAAACTCAACACGGAGAAATGCGTGTTCGGGGTTGGTTCCAGTAAATTCTTAGGTTTCCTGGGTGCTAAGAGGTATCGAGGTAAATCCCGATAAAAGCAAAGCTATCGAGGACATTCTGAACCTGCTGACAAATGTAAAGGAAGTACAGAGACTGACCGGAAGATTGGTTGCTCTAACCAGATTTATTTCGAGATCTTCTGAAATGTGCCATCACTTCTTTTCACTTTTGAAGAAGAAGGACAATTTTGAATGGACTCCGAAATGCCAACATAATTTGAAAGATTTAAAAATATATTTATTAGGCCCCCCGTTACTGTTAAAATTAGGGGGAAGGCGATCATATGTTAATATATCTAGCGATTTTGGAGGTAGAGGTAAGTGCCGTTTTGGTCCGAGAGGAAGAAGGTACGCAATTCCCTATTTATTATGTAAGGCCTTAGCTCTCGTAGTCGCCTCCCAAATGCTTAGGTTTTGTGACAATTTTTCCACTAAGGAATGTCCTTCACAAACCTGAATTGTCAGGTCATTTGGCTAAATGGGCAGTGAAAATTAGTGAGTTCGACATTGAGTTCAAATCCATGACTACGATCAAGTCGCAAGTTTTGGCCGATTTTGTGGCTGATTTTAATCCTGGGTTAATGCCTTTGGTGCTAAGGAAATAGTGCAGGTGGCGAAAATGACATTGGGAGTTTGGACCTTGTTTAAAGATGGAGCTTCCAATATAAAAGGGTCCGGTCTAGGGATAGTTCTAGTCACACCCTCGGGAGAAACCCTGAGGCAGGTCATTAAAATTATTCTGTTAACTAACAATGAAGCCGAGTATGAGGCTTTGGTTGCAGGACTTGAATTAGCTCGGGGACTAGGGTCCGAGGTCATCGAATTAAAATGCGACTGCCATATGGTAGTAAACCATGTGTATGGGATATTTGATGCAAAGGAAGAATGTACGCAACAATATTTGAAAAAGGTTGAAGAATTGCTTGCACGTTTCAGGGAATGGTCGATCATACATATTCCAAGGGAAAAAATGTGGAAGAAGATGCATTGGCCAATTTGGGGTCGTCCACGGAGATGAATAGATCTTACTCCAGTTCTGTCATTCAAATTATTCATTCGGTATTGGATGTGGATGGTTACTGCAAAGTCAACTCAGATAACTTAGTCTGGGACTGGAGGAATGAGTTTGTTGAGTACCTTCGGCATGGCAAATTACCCGAAGACCCGAATGCGTACCGGGCACTACGAACCAAAGCGGCTCATTACTGCCTCGTAGATATGCAGTTGTACCGAAGATCATACCAAGGACCATTGGCCCCATGTCTGGGGGCCTCAGAGGCAGATTAAGTGATGAGGGAAGTCTATGAAGGAGTCTACGAGAATCACTCCAGTGCAGATTCATTAGTTCTGAAGTTCATCAGGGCAGGTTACTATTGGCCTAGGATGGAACAGGATGCAAAAGATGTTTTATTAGAAGTGTGACAAGTGGCAATGCCACGCGCTGCTGGTAAGGCTCGACTTATGAGGATGGTGGCTCAAAAGCAAAGTAGGAAACTTGGTTTTGAGAAAGGTGACTCAGATCATTTGGGAAGTCAACATCGGGAAGCTGGGTCCAATATGGGAAGGTCCTTACCGGGTTTCAGCTGTTACCAGTAAAGGATTGTACGAGTTGGAGAATCAAGATGGATTCAAGTTGCCCAACAATTGGAATATTATTCACCTCAAAAGGTATTATTGTTGGAGGATGCTACCAATATTGAAAATATGTGCTGCACTCTTTTCCCCTTTGACCAATTTTTATCCCAATCTGATTTTTCTAGAAAGGTTTTTAACGAGGTAGCAACAGAAGGCATACTACGAAGGGAGCAACACCGGCAAAGGAAAAACCTTTAAATATCAAGGCACTACAACTTTAAAATCGATGGTAAACAACTATGTGCATTGTTAAATAACCTTTGACTCGATGGCATGCCTTGTCTTCCATTATTAAAAAAGGATTATTTAATAGTTCACATGTCGTTTCCACCAATGAATCAAGACTTCCAGTGTTCGAATTCGCATGCTTCGCATTCTTACACTTAGGGGGGATAATATCTGATACGACACCAGAAATGCCAAAATAATTGGGGACTGTTTGATGCGGGATCAATAAAGTTTCATTAGGATCAGGGACTACATGATCAGCCCCACAGAAATAAGTTTTACAAGTTAGCCACATGTATTGGCACTTGTATTCACTTTAGCAAATGAATGCTTATGTACTTTTAAAGATAGAAGGGATAAAATTCTTTTATTTTTATCTTATTTTTTGTCCAAATGATGAGTTAATTTTATTATTTGAAAGTTAAAAAAAAACTTCAAATGCTTGTGCCGGAATAAATAGGAGACGTCCTCTTCAAGAGAACCGTAAACATAAGTGGGCCCTCTTTTATGAAACCCTCATAGTAAAGGGTTGATTCTGGAAGAATTTATGCCCGAAATCAAAAGTTATCAGATTAAAATATAACCGAAGATTTAATCAATTCAATGCAAAAGGAATATATTTTGCTCAACACTTAAGCAAAAAATTCTTTATTTATCAATATGCCAAACTCGGTGAAACGTTTGGCAGATATAAAAAGAAGAAAAAGTTAAATGTCATTGCCGCTGGAACCCAAAGGGAGAGATGGGTCTATAGTTTCCCCGGTGGAAGGAGGCATGTCTACTACCAGATCGGGGCATGGACCTTCATCTTTATTTTCTTTAATCTCCCCTTCGGTTCCCGGGTGCTCGGAACCGGTGCTCGAAGAGTCAGTTGCAGCGGGCTGGGCAGGAAGATTTTCACGAGCAGTTAGCTCCAGTTCTTGGGCCTTGATGATGCAATCAACAATATTGACGATGCTCGTTTGGGCCTCTTGCAAGGTTTGTTTCCTCATATGATATATAGAAAAAGTCTTCTAAAATACGAGGGAATCCTCTTGGTACTAGAGGTTTGCTTTGGGTCTATCAATTTCGGTCTGAACGTCATCCTTTTTGGATCTCATGGCGCCGAGACGAGAATCAAGCTCAATAGTTGTAGATAAGTGGATCCGATTATGCTGCACGATTCTCTTAAACTTCTCTTCCATTTTGGCCCTCTTCTTCTTGGCATCATTGGCCTCCTCGATTTTGGAGCTAAAGCCTACATTCAAATTATTTATTTGCTCCTCGGAGGCAGACTCGCGCTCGGCAGGAGCAAGCACGCCATCATGGAGCTCGACCCATTTAGCCTTGGATCCTTGAAGCTTTTAGTGCAATTGAGCAGCTTCTTGACTATGTGCCTTTTTATCTTGCTCGCTCTGCTGCAACCGAGCCTCAAATTCTCCCATATCAATAGCTTTTGCCTCCAATACCGGGTAGCGCTCAACAAGTTAGTTCCTCTCGGCCAAGAGTTGATCCCGCTCGGAAGCGAGTCCTTGCTTGTCAAGAATTAACCTGTGTAGACCTTCAGAAGTAAGAAAGTTGGCCAACAAAGAATATCAAAGTTAGAGTTTTCATTGTAATAGGTGAATATAAAAGATGATACGAGGAAACTAGTACGGTACCTGCGGCGCTGCACAGATAACTCATGTGCCATAGTATCAATACCTCACAAACAGGCCCTCGGCCTCATTCAGTCATCAACCTCTCTAATCTCTCGGGCTCTCGAAAATCACAAAGATCGGCCCAAAGAAAGATAACATAGTGTATCAACAAGAATCAAGAAGAGGCTGAGATATGATACGCAAGTAAAACCATGATTGAGTACAAGACAGAAATCAGCAAGTAATTCAATAGTATGCGACCTCTGCGAGTCCCAACAGTACCATCACATAGCCTAAGCATGATTTCTAACATGATTTGCAGCTAAATTTCTATAACATAGGGAGAGCATATAGCTAGCAACAAGTTATTCAACTTTACAGTTTCACGGAATGGACCAAGTCCCAATGCCTATGGTGCACGCCCACACGACCGTCACCTCCATAATACTTACATAAGCCAATAATCAGGGGTTTCATACCCTCAGGACTAGATTTAAAATTGTTACTTACCTCAAACCGCGCAAAATCCTACTCCGCAATGCCTTTACCCCTCGAATCAATCTCCAAACACTCTGAATCTAGCCACAATCAATACGATATAATTAATATAGGCTAAAAGAATCAACTCCACAAGAAAAAGTTAGGCTCAAGCCCGACCCCGGGCCCACATCTCAAAATTCGATAAAAGTTACAAAACCCGAAAGCCCATTCCCTCATGAGTCTAACCATACAAAATTCATCGAAATCCAAAATCATTTGGTCCTCCAAATCCCCAAAATCCACTCTCCAATGCTCAAGCCCTAAACCCCCAAATTTCACTTCAAAATCTCGCTAATTAGGTGGGAAAATCAGTGGGGAATCAAGATTTATGATAAAAAATGAGTACAAGAAGCTTACCTCAATAATCCCCTCGAAAAGCTTCTCCAAAATCGCCTAAGTCCGAGTCTCAAATGGTGAAATAAGACTAAAATCGCAAACCCTTGCCTTTTAAACCTTCTGCCCAGACTTTTCGCACCTACGACCCTATTTCCGCACCTGCGGTACCGCTCCTACGCAAAACATCCGCACCTACGTAACCCACTAAAAATATTACGCTCGCACCTGCTCTCCAGGTCTCGCACCTGCGTAGTCGCTCCTGCGGCCCTCCGTCGGCTTCTGCGGAAATGCCAAACTTTTCCTTTTTCGCATCTGCGGCCTATCCTCGCATCTGCGGACTCGCAGATGCGCATCCTTTCTCGCACCTGAGCCCCTGCCCTTCCTGGCCTTGCTCACATCTGGAGCCTCCTCTTCGCTTCTGCGTGTCCGCACCTGCGGTTCCCCACTCGCAGGTGCGATTACACCTACAGGAACAACACTTTAACTATTCTTCAACATCAAACTTTGATCCGTTAACCAACCAAAATCGACCCGAGGTCCCCGTGACCTCAACCAAACATGCCAACAAGTCTTATATCCCGCTACGAACTTAGTCAAAAATGCTCTAATCACTTCGAACAACACCAAAAACACGAATTATACACGGATTCAAGCCTAATGAACTTTGAAATTTCCAAATTCTACAAATGATGCCAAAACCTATCATATCACATCCGATTGACCCCAAATTTTGCACACAAGTCATAAATGACACCAAGAACCTACTCCAACTTCCGGAATTCCAATCCGACCCTAATATCAAAAAGTCTACCCCCCGGTCAAACTTTCCAAAAATTTGACTTTCGCCATTTCAAGTCTAAATTAGCTACGGATCTTAAATTCACAGTCCGGACACCCTCCTAAGTCCAAAATCACTCAATGGAGCTAACGGAACTCCATTCGAGAGTCGTCTTCATACAATTCCGACTACGATCAAAATCTTAAGACTTAAGCTTCCGTTTTATGGACTAGGTGTCCCAAAACACTCCGAAACCAAAAACAAGACATCCCAGCAAGTCACATAAGCAAGAACAGATACGGGAAAAGCAGTAAAAAGAGGATCAGGGCTAATACACTTAAAACGACCGTCCAGGTTGTTACAAAGGGCTTGTTAGAGGAGTGATTTGTCTTGCTTGAGGCAAGTATCTTACCTAAACTTGGTTGAGGCACTAGTTGCCTGAATTATTTGTGATAGCTACATGCTATAGGTGCACACATGTGTGGGGTTTTAGCCCATGTGCGAGCACTAAGGTACTTATCCATGTTCGGGGTTGTGCTTAGGCTATGATAGGCCTAGAATTAACTGTTAAGCTTTAAGCTAAGATGTTTTTCATATTTGTAACATTGTTCTGAACTATTTGAGCCATGTTTGAGGTTACATCAAGGCTTATTCCCTGAATGAACCCGATAATTATTCTTTCTTTGGTGAAATTGCCGATTTGAGCTATGATAACACACTTTTCATATGCCTGCACTATAGCATGTCACTATACTAGTCTAGGAGCATGAGATATGTTATTCATTCATCGTATACATGTATTCTTGTATATTTGCTTCTGTGTGATATTATTTGGACTGAATGTTTGTGACCATGCTCGGCGGATTATATTGTTATGCTTGTGACCATGCCAGGCAGATTATGTTATTATGCATGTGATTATGCCGGGCGGATTATGTTGTAATGCCTATGACCACGCTGGGCAGATTATTTTGTTATGCCTGTGACTACACCAGGAGGATTATGATATTTAGCCTGTCACGTTGAATTGGCCGTGCTTGCGTATGGATATGGATCCATCCCCCTAGGGTCACCATCTCATGTGCCTTCTTGATAGTTTACACACGAATATTGAGGAAAATTAGCAGTGGTTTGGTACAAAAATGGAATGTTAGAGGAAAGTCTGGCCATTGTTTATTTGGATTTGCATTTCATCTTTGCTTTCAATTTTCGTGGTTATTTACTTGATTCATTTTCATATCACCCTTATATGATGTATCGTTTACTGAGTAGAGTACCTGAGTAATTTTACACACACACACACACAGAGATATTTCCTTTTGTGCTTTATACTTTATCACATTGTTGTTCTATACTTGTTAAATTGATAAAACTATAGAGCTCATAGCAAGTATCATTTATAATTCTTGCTTCTTTTACCTCGCCGAGGTTAGTTATAATACTTGTTGAGTATATTAGGTTGGTTGTACTCATACTATAACTCTACACTTAATTGTGCAGATCCAGGTGTTGGTACCAATTATTAGTAGCAGAGTTTCTTGTTGAGCTGAGTATCAAGAGACGAGGTAGAGCTGCATTCTGGTCCGCAGTCTTGGTTTTTCTTTTCTTATGTATTGTTGCCTTTATTTCAGAAAGTATCATATTTGGTCATTTCAGACTTGTTTTTCCATATTAGAGCTCGTAACTCTATATTTACCAGTTTCTGGGAGATTTATCATGTATTAGCGGTATTTATACATTGAGATTTCAGACTTATGTTATTCTATAAATTCTGTAATTTTGAGTTTTTATTATTATGTCTTGCTTTCCTAGCAAGGGTGTTACTATCCATCACGACGGGTTGGGATTATGGGTCGTGACAAGTTGGTATCAAAGCCCTATGTTGATAGGTATTACAAGTATTGAGCAAGTTTATTAGAGTCTCATGTATCGGTACGGAGATGTCTGTACTTATCTTTGAGAGGCTACTAAACTATTAGCAAACTTCACTTTCTTACATTCTTGTCATGCAGTTTTGTTAATTCCGAAGTTTGAAACTTGACTATTCTATTCTCTCACAGATGGTGAGGACACATGTGACCGGATCAGGTGGTCAGCCATGAGTACAACCAGTTAGGGCCGCGAGAGACCGGGGCTGCAGTAAAGGCCAAGATATGGCTCGTACTATAGACAGAACAACACCTGTGGAGCCACCAATTGCTCCAACTCCGGAGCAGGTACCAGATGTTTTTGACCCGGTGGGACAAACTCAGGCGCTAGTTGTGCCAATTGTTATTCCTGGCCTTCAGGAGATTTTCTCATGTTTTAACTATATGCACGAGCCTGGCCCTGGCGGTTTCGGTTCAAGCTGCACCAGCCACTTTAAAGGCCTGGGGAGGTGCCTAGACTCCTGCCGCCCGTACCACAGAGCAACTAGCTCAGGGACTCCAAACGCCGGGTGTGGTTCTAGTTGAGCCAGTTGCTACTGCCCGGGCCGAGGTTGGTTCACCTCTGAATTATGAAGAGCACCAGAGATTGGAGCGATTTGGGAGGCTTGAGCCTCCAGAGTTTATTTGAGCAGAGTCAAAGGATGCTCAGGATTTTATAGACTAGTGTCAGTAGATTCTTCGTACAATGGGTATTTTGGATACTTGTGGGGTTACATTTACTATGTTTTAGCTGACAGGGGTAGCTCACAGTTGGTGGAAGAATTAAGAGTTGAGTAGGCCAGCTAGCGCAGTGCCACACACATGGCATGAGTTCTGAATTCTCTTCTTAGAGAAGTTTCTCCCACAGTCTCGTAGAGAGGAGTTGTGAAAGTAGTTTCAGCAGCTACGCTAGGGAGATATGACTATGACCCGGCACAAAATGATATTTGTAGATTTGGCCTGTCATGCTATATGGTTGGTTCCCACTAAGAGGGAGAAGATTTGGAGGTTCATTAATGGCCTCAACTACAATTTGTGTTTCAGTATGGCTCGAGAGGCTGAGACAGGTGCTAGGTTCGACGAGGTGGTCGAGATTGCTTGGTATTAGAGTTGGTTCGTAGGCAGGAGCGTGAGGAGGGGAAAGCCAATAGGCCTCGTAGTTCATGTGGTTTCAGCAGTGCCTCATCTGGAGGAAAGTCCTATTATATCATATTTCGTTCTTCTAGACCCATTCAGGCAGCTCGCCATGTTCCTTGTGGTTCTTCAGTTAGCCACAGTTCCTACAGTGCACGCCCAACTCAGTCATCATTCAGTATGAAAACGACCCTGGAACGATATTTTGATGGTTCCAATAGGTTCGTGTCATTAATTGGTACTTGGGTGTATGTCCGAAATCGAATTCGGAGGTCCATAGATTGATTTGTATTATTTTGCCGAAAGTTGACAATTTGAGGTTTAGAAGATTTTCCCATGTTTGATCGTAGGTTGACATTTATATATCGGGTTCAGAATTTTATTTTGGGATTTGGAATAGGTCCGTTATGATATTTAGAACTTGTCTGCAAAACTTGGTGTCATTTGAAGTTGATTTAATAGGATTCGAATGCTTGGTTCCAATTCTACATGTTCTTGAACTTTTCTTTGAAATTCATGCGTTTTGATGTCCGATTCGTAGTTCTAGATTATATATTTGTGTTTTGATCATGCGAGCGAGTTCTTATTATGTTTTTAGACTTGTGTGGATGTTTGGTTTTGAGCTTTGAGGGCTCAGGTAAGTTTTGAACGTGTTTCAGAAAGGTTTGGACTGAAAATAGGATTGCTGATGTGCTGGTGTTTCTGATGTCGCAATTGCAAGAACCAGCCTCGCAATTGCGAAGTGAACATGCGAGAGTCAGGTATCACAATTGCGATGCCTTATTAGGAATTGCGAAGTGTATGCCATTATTGGTAGGATCACATTTGCGATATTTAAGTCGCATTTGAGAAGGGCACAAGCTTCGTAATTACGAAGCCTAATGTTGCATTTGCGACTTTCTACTTAGGTTGTCAGCAGCCGCAATTGCGAGTCTTTCTTTGCAATTGCGAGGGTTCGCAATTGCGAGGTTGAACAAAAGGGCTGGGAGTCAGGATTTCTTATCATTTTCTCTCATTTTAGAACCCTAGACTTGGTAAGAGACGATTTGGAGAGGGGATTTTCATCTATAAATATTGGACAATTGATTATAATGAGTTTCCAAATATATTGCATGATTATATCTTAGATTTAACATCAAATTTATGAGAATCAAAGAGGAAATTTTTTTGTCTATGTTTTGAAAAATGAAGATTTGAGTTTTGAGAGTCGATTTGGACTCGGATTTGAAAACAAAACACATATATTGACCCATGGGGTTATAGGCAGTCATAATCTACCCTTGTACCCGTTGTTTTGACCGGGCGGGCCCGTGGTTCACTTTTGTTGACTTTTTTGAAAATGTGTAAAGATCATGGTTTTATCTGTCGTAATTGATTTCCCTCGCATTGTTTGATGATATTAAGTCATTTTTGGTTAGATTTGAGCCGCGTGGAGGCGAATTTTGTTGGGAAAAGCTATTTTCGAGGGTTGGCCTACTTAAGGTAAGTATCTTGCCTAACTTTGTGGGGGGAGGGGGAGGGGGGGGGAGGGGGGAACTACCCCTTAGGAGGATTTGGGTTGATTGTGTTATTTGTACTACGTGGGAGACGTGTACACGAGGTGACGATTTTGTACACAAGCTATATGTGGTATTTTGACCGGTTTAGACTTTTAGGGTTCTTCCATGCATTTAATTGTATTTGTTATAACATGATACAACTTTCATTGTTAAATTTACTCTCACATGCTCTAATTGATATTGTTAGCATTTGTTTTATCTTTTATTGTTATAATTGCTCTTATATGCTTTAGTTGAAGTTGTTACCTCTCTTATTGTCTTGTTACCTCTTTTATTGTTGAATTACTCTTACTCGAAGTTGTCAATTCATGGAAATATCTTCTTGTTGGGTTATTGATGTTGAAGTTATGGAAGTTATCATCACATTGAGGTTGAAGCTGTTGAATGTTGAGATATTTTCCTTGTTAAGTATTTCTCTTTAATTGTTTATCATTGTGATTCTTGTTCACGTTGTGGTTGAGCCGTGGGCTATTTGTTGTGGTAACATTGGTATTGTTGATTTTTGGCAAGTTGTGGCATATGGGCACATGTGGTGCGAGTTTTTATTATTTTATGATACTGATACATATGCGATGGTTTAAGGATATGGGTTGATACACATGCAGTGAGATAAGGTGGGATTTATACGCGTGTTGCTAGTAAGAGAATTACTTGAAACGACACAGTGAGATAAGGGGGCTAAAACGCGTGTAGGTATTTCGGGAAAATGTTTTTAAAAATAAATGCAAGGCTCTCACGGTGGTATAAGGAAATATTGTGATTGAAATTGTGAAATGTGAATATGAGGCGTGGTACCTCGGTTGTGATTCTTGTTGTACATTTCATGTTAAAAGGCTTGTTGGTTTAACAGTTCTTGTTGTTTTCTTCATTGTCTTATTTGTATTTGACCGTATTTGATTACTTGTTGTTCTCATCATGTGTTAACATCCCGTTGCCTTTCTTGCCTTATATTCTATTGTTAGCCTACATTATTGTACTATTTTGTTATCATTCATTTCATCATTTTCTATTATTGGTCTTTATTATACTCTGTAGAGTTTATCTTGTCAAAGTAGGTGTCCTGACCTGGACTCGTCACTACTCAATCGAGGTTAGGCTTGATACTTACTGGGTACCCTTGTGGTGTACTCATACTATACTTCTGCACATTTTTGTGCAGATCCAGGGACATCTGCTCGTGTCGTAAGCTAGTGATCATTCAGCTATTTCCGAAGAATTAAAGGTGTACCTGCCCGACACTCGTAGGCCTCGAAGTCACCTTCCATCATTCTCTTATTACTGTTTATCCTCTATTTAGACAGTGTTGTTTTAGAGATTTTAGTACATTTCTGTAGAGCTTATGACTCTGTCTCACTGGGTTTTGAGAATATTGTATTATGGTTTTGTATTGAAGTTGTTATGAGCCTTATCAGCTTTATTTCATATTTTTAGTCGATGTTTCTGTCATATCCTCGTGTATGTTAGGCTTACATAGTCTTAGAGACTAGGTGTCATCACGACATCCTAAGGTGGAAATTTGGGGTCATGACAGACCCGTTGCTATGCATTTCCATCCAGGCCGGAGGCAGTTGCCTCCAATACCGTGATCACATGTATTGTTTCAGTGTGCCACAGGGATGCTTCGGTATTATTTGATCCCGGTTTCACTTATTCATATGTGTCATTATACTTTGCTCGTTATTTGGATATACCTCAAGATTCTTTAGTTATGCATGTTCATATATCTACACCAGTGGGTGATTCTATTATTGTGGACCGTGTGTATCAGTCGTATGTAGTGACTATTGGTGGATTAGAGACGAGATTAGATATTTTACTACTTAGCATGGTTGATTTTGACATGATTTTAGGCATGGATTGATTGTCACCATGTCACCCTATTATGGATTGTCACGCTAAGACCGTGACATTGACAATGCTGGGGTTGCCTAGGGTTGAGTGGAGAGGTTCCATGGATTATGTTCCTAGTAGAGTGATTTCATATTTGAAGGCTCAACGAATAGTTGGGAGGGGATGTTTGGCATATTTGGCCTTCGTGAGGGATGTTAGTCTGATACTCCTACCGTTAAGGCAGTTCCGGTAGTGAGAGACTTCCTAGATGTGTTTGGTGCAAACCTGTAGGGCATGCCACCCGACATTGACATTGATTTTGTTATTGATCTAGTGTCGGGCACTCAACCTATATCTATTCCACCATATCGCATGTCACCAAGGAAATTGAAAGAGTTAAAGGAACAATTTTAAGAGTTACTTGATAAGGGCTTCATCAGGCCCGGTGTGTCGCCTTGGGGTGCGCCAGTTCTATTTTTGAAGAAGAATGATGGTACTATGCGGATGTGTATTGATTACAGGCAGTTGAACATAGTTACAATAAATAACAAGTACGAACTACCGCGCATTGATGATTTATTTGACCAACTTCAAGTTGCCAGAGTGTTCTTTAAGATTGATTTAAGGTCGGGGTATCACCATTTGAAGATTCGGGATTCTGATACTCTGAAGACAGATTTCAGGACCCGTTATGGGCACTACGAGATTCAACTGATGTATTTTGGGCTGACCAATGCCCCAGTAGGCTTTGTGCACCTGATGAATAGTGTGTTCCAGCCGTATCTTGATTCTTTTGTCATAGTATTCGTTGATGATATATTGGTGTACTCACGCAGCCATGAGGAGCATGAGCAGCATCTGAGGATTGTACTCCAGACCTTGAGGGAGAATAAGCTTTATGCTATGTTTTTCAAGTGTGAGTTTTGGCTTGATTTGGTGGCGTTCTTGGGCCACGTGGTGTCTAGTAAGGGGATCAAGGTATACCCGATGAAGATTGAGGTAGTTCAGAGTTGGCACAAACCGTCTTCAGCTACTGAGATTTGTAGTTTCCTTGGTTTGGCAGGTTATTATCGCCTTTTGTAGAGGGTTTCACATCCATTTCTGCACCTTAACTAGATTGACCTAGAAGGATTCCCCATTCAGTGGTTCGATGAGTGTACGGAGAACTTTCAGAGGCTCAAGACTACCTTGATTTCACCTCCAATCCTAGTTCTGCCGCCAGCATCAGGTTCATATACAGTTTATTGTGATGCTTTGCGGATTGGCATCGAGTGTGTCTTGATGCAGTAGGGTAGGGTGATTGCTTATGTTTCACGTTAGCTGAAGCCCTATTAGTGGAGCTACACTGTTCATGATTTAGAGCTGGCATCCATTGTTCACGCATTGAAGATTTTGAGGCACTATCTCTATGGTGCATCTTGTGAGGTATTCACAGATCATCGGAGTCTACAACACTTGTTTAAGCAAAAGGATCTAAACTTGAGGCAACGAAGGTGATTAGAGTTGTTCAAAGACTATGATATCACCATTCTGTATCATCCCAAGAAGTCCACTGTGGTAATCGATGCCTTGAGTAGAAAGGCTGAGAGTATGGGTAGCCTTGCATATATTCCAGTTGGTTAGAGACCGCTAGCATTGGATGTTCGGGCTTTGTCCAATCAATTCATGAGGTTAGTTGTTTCAGAGCCTAGCCAGGTTCTTACTTGTGTGATTTCTCGGTCTTCTTTGTATGAGTGCATCAGTGTGCATCAGTATGACGACACCCACTTGTTTATCCTTAAGGACACGATGTAGCATGATGATATCAAGGAGGTTTCTATTGTAGATGATGGGGTGTTACCGATGCAGGGTCGGATTTGTGTGCCCAATGTGGATGGGTTACGTTGGTTGATTCTTGAGGAGTTCCACAGTTCGCGGTATTCCATTCATCCGGGTGATGCTAAGATGTATTAGGATTTAAGGCATCACTATTGGTGGAGAAGGATGAAGAAAGATATAGTATAGTTTGTGGCTCAGTGTTTGAACTACGAGCAGATGAAGTCGAGCATCAGAGGCTGGGCGGTTTGCTTTAGAGACTTGAGATTCCCGAGTGGAAGTGAGAGCGTATAACCCTGGATTTCATTGTCGGGCTCCCATGAAATTTAAGGAAATTCGAATCGGTGTGGGTTATTATGGATATACTGACCAAGTGTGGCCATTTTATTCCTGTTGTGACTACCTATTTTTCAGAGCAGCTGGTTCAGATCTATATCCGTGATATTGTTCGTCTTCATGGTGTGCTGGTGTCCATTATCTCTGATCGAAGCACGCAGTTCACATCGCATTTATGGAGAGTTGTGCAGCATGAGTTAGGTACACAGGTGGAGTTGAGTACAACATTCCACCCACAGAAGGACGTGCAGTTCGAGTGCACCATTCAGATATTGGAGGATATGCTACACGCTTGTGTTATGGATTTTTGGGGTTCATGGGATCAGTTCTTATCACTTGCAGAGTTTGCCTACAATAATAACTACCAATCGATTATTCAGATGGCTCCTTATGAGGCCTTATATGGGAGGCAGTGTCGTTCTCCAGTTGGTTGGTTTGATCCGGGAGAACCTAGGTTGTTGGGCATTGATTTGGTTCGGGATGCATTGGATAAAGTCAAGTTGATTTAGGATCGGCTTCGTAAAATGCAGTCTAGGAAGAAGAGTTATGCTGATCAGAGGGTTCGTGATGTTGCATATACGGTGAGGGATAAGATGTTTCTCAGAGTCTCGCCCATGAAGGGTGTGATTAGGTTCGGGAAGAAGGGCAAGTTGAGCCCTCGGTATATTGGTTCTTTTGAGGTGCTCGAGAGGATTGGAGAGGTGGCCTACTATCACGACCCAAAACACAACGTGTCGTGATGGCGCCTATCACAGAAATAGGCAAGCTGACGATCACAATTAACTATGCATTTTGAATTGAAAACATGGTGAAATAAGTTTAACAGTGACATATTCTCAAAATTAACCGATAAGAAAATACAGCGACTCAATACAAAATCCCCAAAATTCGGGTGTCACTGAGTACATGAGCTACTATAATGTCAATAGAATCAAACTGCGAATACAACTGTCTAGAAAGATAGAACATTCCTAAGTAACTGAAAGGAGAGTTAAGTTCTGCGGACGCCAAAGCAGCTACCTCAAAAGTCTCCAAGCAAATGAAGCTCCAAATCTAGCAACCACTGTGCTCAGAAGTACCTAGATCTGCACACGAACTGCATAGTCTTGTATGAGTACATCCAACCCAATTTACTCAATAAGTAACAGGACTAACCTTGGGCTGAAAGTAGTGACGAGCTCAGATAAGTGCGGTCCAAATCCAGATAATAATAGTAATAACTTAGAGAGAAATCCAATAATCAATCTGTAGAAAGTACAAAAATTTAGGCACTCCCAATCACTCGACATTCTCAATCACTGAGCGCTCTTAATCACTCGGCACTCGCCCTCAGCACTCATCGGTACATGCGCTCATTGCTAGTATGTCAAGCTTTAGAGGGGCAAATCATGCCCAAGTGCTAATATAAGCCAATCATGGCAGGCTGCATCTTGCAGCCCAATCCCATCACGAATCAATAATGCCTGCTACGGCGTGCAGCCCGATCCCATAAATATCATTCACAATCAGGCCCTCGACCTCATTTAGTCATCAATCTCTCCAGTCTCTCGGGCTCACAAAACTCATGCTAATCAGCCCAAAACAATGATACATGATGTAAGAATAAATGAAGAGACTGAGATATTATATGAAAATGATGTATGCGACTGAGAACATAACTGTAATTTAAGCAAATAACTCAACAACTAAAACGACATCTGGGGGTCGCAATAGTACCAGCATATAGCCTAAACATGATTTCTAACATGAATCATAGCTCAATTTCTCTAACACATGCAGAATACATGAAAAATAACAAGATTAGATAACTACACAATTCCACGGAATAAACCGAGTCACAATTACTACGGTGCATGCCCACACGCCCATCACCTAGCATGTGCGTCACCTAAACGCCAACCACATAATACACAGTTCGAAGATTCATACCCTCAATATCAAGTTTAGAAGTGTTACTTACCTCAAACCGTGCGAATCTCTAATCCAACAAGCCTTTGCCTCGCAAATCAGCCTCTGAACGACACGAATATAGCCACAAACAACTCAATATAATCAATACAATCTATAGGAATCAATTCCATATGATAAAGCTAGGTTCTTTAACAAAAGTCAAAAATTTCAACTCCGGGCCCACATCTCGGAATCCCAAAAAATTTACAAAATCATAACACCCATTCAATAACGAGTCCAACCATACCAAAATCACCCAATTCCGACCACAAATCGACACTCAAATCCCCAAATCTTACTCTCCAATCCCTAGTCCAAAATGTCCCAAATTCCACCTTAAAAACACATAATCTGGGTGAGCAATTCAATGAGTATTCAATATTGTTGAATATAAATGATCAAAAGCTGCTTACCTCTTGAAATCTAGTGAAAGCCCTCTCAAAAATCGCACACTAGCCGAGCTTGCAAAGTCCAAAATGGAGAAAATAACTCAAACCCTCGGCCTTATGAATCTTCCAAGCATCTCGCACCTGCGATTAACTTAACCGCTTTTGCGGCCTCGCAGGTGCGGCCAAAAACTCCACTTCTTGAGTTTCCATGAAGGCCCCCTACCTTTGCTTTTGCGGACCAGGCTCCGCTTCTACGGAGTCGCACCTGCAACCTGGGCTCCACTTCTGCAGAAACTCCTGCTCCTCGCCACATTCACACCTGCGATGCCATGACCGCTTCTACGGTCGCACACCTGCGATCAATTCTTCGCAGGTGAGATCCCACCAGACAAGCATCAAATCAGAAATTCCTCAAGTCCACAACTCATTCCGATTCCAACCCGAATCACTCCCGAGGCCCCCAGGACTCCATCCAAACATACCACACATCCCAAAATATCATACGAACTTAGTCGAGGCCTCAAATCACCTCAACCAACATCAAAAACATGAATTGCGCTCCAATTCAAGCCTAATGATAGTAATGAAATTCCAACTTCTATAATCGATGCCGAAACCTATCAAACCAACTCCGATAGACCTCAACTTTTGCACACAAGTCATAAATGACATAACAGACCTATGCTAACTTATGAAACCAAAATCCGAGCCCGGTAACCTCTTAGTTAACTCTCAGTCAAACCTCTCAACTCTCCAAACTTCAACTTTTCCAACTTTTGCCAATTCAAGCAAAAATCACCTACGGACCTCCAAATCAATATCCAGACACACTCCTAAGTCCAAAATCAGCATACGGAGGTATCGGAACCATCAAAACTTCATTCTGGGGTCATTCACATATAAATCAACATCTTGTTAACTCTTTCAACTTAGCCTTCAAAACTTGGGTCTAAGTGTCACAATCCATTCTGAAACATCCCCGGAACCAAACTAACCACCCCTGCAAGTCACATATTAACAAATGAGCATATGATAAGCAATAAATGGGGGAATAAGGCTATAATACTTAAAACAACCGGTCGGGTCGTTACATTCTCCGCATCTCCCGTTGGGTCTCCCAAGTAGCCTCCTCAACTGGCTGACCTCTCCACTTCACCTTTACTGAAGCTGTATTTTTTCACCACAACTTCCGAATCTGTCGATCCAAAATGGCCACTAACTCCACATCATAAGTCAAAACTCCATCTAACTGAACTGTGCTGAAGTCCAAAACATGATACTGATCATCAGAATACTTCCGGAGCATGGAAACATAAAACACTGGATGAACACTCGATAGACTAGGCGAAAATGCAAGCTTGCAAGTCACCTCTCCAATCCACTCAAGCACCTCAAAAGGGCAAATATACTGAGGGGTCAACTTGCACTTCTTCCCGAACCTCATAACACCCTTCATGGGAAAAACTCTGAGCATTACCTTCTGCCCCACCATGTAGGCAACATCATGAACCTTTCGATCGGCGTAACTCTTTTGTCTAGACTGTGCTATGACAAACCATTCCTGAATCAACTTAACATTTTCTAAAGCATCCTGAACCAAGTCAGTACCCAATAGCCTAGCCTCACCCGGCTCAAACCAACCAACCGGAGCGACACCGCCTCCCATACAAGGCATCTTACGGTGCCATCTTAATACTCGAATTGTAGCTGTTGTTGTAGGCAAACTCTGCAAGCAGCAAAAACTGATCCCAAAAAATTCATGACACAAGCGTGTATCATATCCTCCAATATCTGAATGGTGCGCTCGAACTGTCCGTCCTTTTGAGCATGGAATGCTACACTCAACTCAGCCCGTGTGCATACCTCTCGCTCTCCAAAATTGCGATGTGAACTGCATGCCCCCATCTAAAATGATGGACACTGGCATACCGTGAAGGCGAATGACCTCGCGGATATAGATCTCAACCAACCACCCCGAAGAATAGGTAGTCCCAAATAGAATGAAGTGTGAGGACTTAGTTAACCGACCCACAATCACCCAAATAGCATCAAACGTCTTCAACGTCTAAGGAAGTCCAACTACGAAGTCCATGGTGATACGCTCTCATTTCCACTCAGGAATCTCAAGCTTCTCAAGCAAACCGCCCGGCCTCTGATGCTCGTACTTCACCTGTTGACAATTCAAGCATCGAGCTACAAACTCCACTATATCTTTCTTCATTCTCCTCCACCAACAGTGCTTCCTCAAGTCCCAGTACATCTTTCCGACACCAAATGAATGGAATATCGCGAACTGTGGGCCTCCTCAAGAATTAACTCACGTAGCCCATCCACATTGGGCGCACAAATCCCACCCTACATCTACAACACCTTATCATCCCTAATAGAAACCTACTTGGCATTACTATGCTGAACTGTATCTTTAAGGATGAGCAGATGGGGGTTGTCATACTGATGCTCTCTGATGCAATCATATAAGGAAGACCGAGAAACCATGCAAGCTAGAACCCGACTAGGTTCCGAAACATCTAACCTCACGAACTGATTGGCCAAAGCCTGAAAATCTAATGCAAGCAGTCTCTCAGCAAAAGGAATGTATGCAAGGCTACCCATACTCACCGCCTTTATACTCAAGGCATCGGCCACCATATTGGCCTTCCCGGGAAGATACAAAATGGTAATATCATAGTCCTTTAGCAGCTCCAACCACCCCCGCTGCCTCAAATTTAGATCATTTTCTTTGAACAAGTGTTCAAGGCTCTAATGATCTGTAAATACCTCACAAGACATGCCGTAGAGATAATGCCTCCAAATCTCCAATGCATGAACGATGGATGCAGTCTCCAAATCATGAACGGGGTAGTTCTTCTCATGAGGCTTCAATTGGCGTAAAGCATAAGCAATCGATCTACCATTCTACATCAAGACACACCCAATACCAATCCAAGAAGCATCACAATTCACTGTATAAGAGCCCGATGCTGAACGAAAAACTAGAACTGGAGCTATGGTCAAGGCAGTCTTGAGCTTCTGAAAGCTCTCTTCATACTTATCTAACCACCTAAATGGAGCACCCTTCTGGGTCAACCTAGTAAAAGGCGCTGTAATGGACGAGAAACCCTCCATGAAGTGACAATAATATCCTACCAAGCTGAGAAAACTCCAAATCTCATTAGCTGAAGACGGTCTGGACCAATTCTGAACCACCTCAATCTTCCTCGGATCCACCTTAATCGCCTCACTAGACACCACGTGCCCCAAGAACGTCACCGAACTGAGCCAAAACTCACACTTGGAGAACATGGCATAAAGTTTCTCCTTCCTCAACGTCTATGGTACAATACTCAATTAATGTGCATGCTCCTCCTGGCTACGTGAGTACACCAGAATATCATCAATAAATACTATGACAAACGAATCAAGATATGGTTGGAATACACTGTTCATCAGATGCATAAATGTTGTTGGGGCATTAGTTAGACCAAAAGACATCACAAAGACCTCATAGTGACCATAGAGGGTCCTGCATGCCGTCTCTGGAATATCCAGACCTCAAATCAATCTTAGAGAGCACTCTAGTTCCCTGAAGCTGGTCAAATAAGACATCAATGCACGACAAAGCATACTTGTTCTTAATTGTAACTTTGTTCAACTATCTATCGGCAATGCATATCTGCATAGTACTATCCTTCCTCTTCACAAATAGAATAGGTGCACCTCAAGGAGACACACTAGGCCTAATCAACCCCTTATCAAAAAGCTCCTAAAGCTACTCTTTCCGTTCCTTCAACTCTTCTAGTGCCATACGATACAGAGGAATAGAAATGTTCTGAGTGCCTGGCACCAAATCAATAACAAAATCAATGTCCTTATCGGGTGGCATGCCCGAAAGGTCTACAGAAAACACAACCAAAAAGTCTCGCACTACCGGAACAGAATCAATGGTAGGATTATCAGCACCAACGTCCCTCACAAAATCCAAATAAGACAAACACCCCTTCCCAACCATCCATTGGGCCTTCAAATAGTCGAGAGAACCTCTCCACGTGATCCTAGGTAACCCTGGCATCACCAACATCATGGTTTTAGCGTGACATTCTAGAATAGCATGACATGGGAACAACCAATCCAAGACCATAATCACGTCGAAATCAACCATACTAAGCAATAAGAGATCATCTCTCATCTCCAATCCCCCAATAGTCACCACACACGATGGATATACACGATCCACAACAATAGGATCGCCCGCGGGCGTAGATACATGAACATGCGAACTTAAGGACTCATGGGGCATATCCAGATAATGAGCAAAATATGATGATACATATGAATAAGTGGAACCAGGGTCAAATAATATAGAAGCATCGCTATGGCATACTAAGACAATACCGGTGATCACTACATTTGAAGCAACAATCCCTGGCCTGGAAGGGAAAGCATAGCATCGAGCCTGACCATCACCTGATCGGCCTCCCCCTCTAGGGCGACCTCTAGCTGCCTAAGACCCACCTAGAGTTGGCTGAGTGGGTGGTGAAGTAACTAGTGCGCAAGTCATAACCTGACCCTTTTCCTGAACTGGACCTCCAAAACGACGGGGACACTACATGCAAACATGTCCAAACTCCCCGCACTCGAAGCAACTCCCCGATGGTAATGGACACTGAATCAGACCTCGAGAGACAAAATAGCTACTAGAAGGACCAGGTACAGATGAACCTTGAAATGATGGAGCATGATATGAATTCTGAGCTAGGAGGGCACTGATAGATGATTGACTCGAACGAGCACTGCATAAACTATGGCTAGCTGATGCACCACGATCAACTGGACGATTCATCTGAGCGGGCCTATAAGGACGACCCCTGTTGTGGTGAGACTACCCTCCAAAAGAAACACCACTGAAACCATCTGCACCATGAGGCCTCTTGGATTCCCTCTCCTCATGCTCCTAACTATGGACCTACTCTAGCCGCCTAGGAATATCAACCACCTCATCAAACCTAGCACCTGATGCAATCTCCCGAGTCATGATAAAGCGCAGTCCAAAGTTGAGGCCATCAATAAACCTCCTAATCCTCTCCCTCTCTGTGGGGACTAACCAGATCACGTGACGAACCAACTCTGAAAATATCATCTCGTACTAGGTCACAGACATACCCTCCTGGTGTAGCTGCTCAAACTGCCTACGCAACTCCTCCCGGCGGGTCTGTAAGACAAACTTCTCAAAGAAGAAAATAGAGAACTTAAGTGGTGCAGCATTGTCTGGCTTGCTCAACTCATAGGCTGCCCACCATCTGAAGGATGCCCCCGACACCTGAAAAGTAGTAAATAAGACTCCACTAGTCTCTAGAATACTTGTCGTGTGAAGAATCCACTGGCACCTGTCTAAGAAATCTTGAGCATCCTCTGGACTTGTATAAAAATAAAAATTTGCCCAGCATGGTCACAGGCTACCAGTCTAGCTCATAACACAAAGAAAGAAAATATGCAGGAATACATGTACATGATCAATGATTATCAAGTTTCATACTCCTGGATTTGTATAAATAACATGCTATAGAATAGGCATGTGCAATGTGTACTATCACCGCTAAGGTAGATAATTCCCATCAAGAAATAGAAGTTAACCAGGTTCAACCGGAAGTAATAACTCAACAAAATCTCAAACATGGTGAAAATAGCTCACATAGGGGTACAATTAGGGGAAAACAGCTCAACTTGAAGCTTAGAAATTGTTTCAAGGCATGTCATAGCCTAAGCACCACCCGAGCATGGAAATAGTACCCCGATTCATGCATATGTGCTCAACCCCACACATATGCGCCACCCATAGTACTTAGCTATCACAAATAATTCTGGCAACTAATGCTTCGACCAAGTTTAGATAAGATACTTACCTCAAACAAGCCAAATCAATCTTCTAACAAGCCTTTTCCACGCGTATCGACCTCCACACAATCCAGAACCAAACCAATCCAACTAAATATAATAATTAAAAGCCATCAGAATTGATTCCAAATGATAAAGCTAAGATCTTTAACCAAAATCAAAAAGTCAACCAAAAATGTCAACCCCGAGTTCGCACCTAGGTATTCAATATTAATGAATAAAAATGATCAAAAGTTGCTTACCTCTTGAAATCTGGTGAAACCCCTCTCAAACATTGCCAATAGTCGAGCTAGAAAATAACTCAAACCCTCGACCTTATGAATCTGCCAGGCATCTCCCATACGCGGTTCACTTAACCGCTTCTGTGGCCCTGCAGGTGCGGCAAAAAAAAAATCCTCATCTACGGTTTCCATGAAGGCCCCCTCCCTTTGCTTCTACAGACCAGGCTCTGCTTCCACGGAGTCGCACCTGCGACCTGGGCTCCGCTTATGCGAAAACTCTTGCACCTCGCCACATTCGCACCTGCGTTCCACTTCCTGTATCTATGATCCCGTATCTATCACCCCGCATCTGTGAATAAAACCTCGCACATATGCATCCCATCAGCCCCAACAATAATCCATACCTACAATGGCATGACCACTTCTGTGGTCACACACCTACAATCAATTCATCGCAGGTGCGATCGCACCAGACCAACAGCAAAACAGAAATTCCTAAAGTCCATAACTCATTCTGATTCCAACCCGAATCACTCTTGAGGCCCCCGGGACCCCATCCAAACATACTAACACATCCCAAAATATCATACGAACTTAGTCGAGGCCTCAAATCACCTCAAACAACATCAAAACACATGAATCACACCTCAATTCAAGCCTAATGAAACTAATGAATTTCCAAGTTCTACAATCGATGCCGAAACCTATAAAACCAACTCCGATTGACCTTAAATTTTGCACATAGTCAACTCTCGGCCAAACCTCTCAACTCTCCAAACTTTATCTTTTCTAACTTTTGCCAATTCAAGCCAAAGAATATAGCTTCAGTGAAGGTGTAATGGAGAGGTCAGCCGATCGAGGAGGCTACATAGGAGACCGAGTAGGAGATGCGAAGTAGCTATCCACACCTATCTTAGACTCCATGTATGATTCTAGACTCGTTTGAGGACGAACGATTGTTTAAGAGGGGGAGAATGTAATGACCTGGCCGGTTGTTTTGTGTATTGTAGCCATGTTCCCCTAATCATTGACTCTTCTATGTTTATTTGTGGCTCTTTGACTTGTCGGGGTGGTTGTTTTGGGTTCAGGGTTTCACGACCCAAACCGATGGGTCGCGACGGATGCTCGAGTCCTACCTGTCAAACATCCTTAAGAATACGTCTAAGATATAAATATGAATAGTGTATGTGAGGGAAACCTACCCAAAAGACATATATAGATAGACATACGAAATACAGTGGGGCGAGCCGGCAAGGCTGCTATAGACAACTATATATACCCCAAACTGGAAGCCGACAAGGCCACATACTATACAACTATACATAACTGTACATATCTCTAATAGAAAATACAACTGTACAATGACGGGACTGGGCCACATCATACCCATATATGTATACAAGCATATCATACCAAAATCAAAAGTAGCACCAGATCAAGTGGAGCACGCCAACTCTCGATGATCAGGGATCCTAAGAAGGTGGACCGTCGGCTTGCCTACCTGCACCTGCGGGCATGAAACACAGGCCCCGGGAATAGGGCATTAGTATGAATAATGTACTGAGTATGTAAGGTATAAAAATCAGTACATAACAGACATAGATGAAACATGGAATAAAGAATTCTGACTGTAAGTCTAAATCACTTTGTAAATCCTGAAACATTTATAATGTCATGCACGTGCGTATAAATGTCGTGTCATGCATAGGTATAGGTGTACATAATATCATCGAGCCTCTGAGGGCATCCCATCATATCATCTCGGCCATTGTGGGCAAAATCATCAACATATACCAACTGATCAGGTGGTGGTGTGTATATAACGCTGTAACCTTTTCCCATATCTCATATACATATATATACATATAAATACGCGTATATAACGCCATTTGGTCATTGGTCAATACAACAACAACAACCCAGTAAAATCTCACTAATGGGGTCTAGGGAGGGTAGTGTGTACGCAGACCTTACCCCTACCCCAAAGGAGTAGAGAGGTTATTTCCGAAAGACCCCCGGCTTAAAAAAACAAAAAGACAAAAGGACAAAATGGAGACAATATTAGTATCACAACAACAATCATAGGAAAAATAGGAACACCGTGAAATCCAGAAGAAAGATGCAAAGCAAAGGGAGACAATATTGGTAAATATTAGTATCATCATAACAATCATAAGAAAAATAGGAACACCATGAAATCTAGAAGAAAGATGCAAAGTAAAAGCGATAGCTAGTAAATAGGACATGCACTGAAAAGCGAAATAGTAAGACACAACATGCCACTAGCTATCTTAGACGAAAACCCAACATGGCTAGTCCCACCATGGTACGAAGTAAGGCACGACTCAACTACCTCCTAACCTACAACCCTAATACTCGACCACCACATCTTCCTATCAAGTATCATGTCCTCGAAAATCTGGAGCCTCGCCATATCCTGCCTGATCACCTCTCCCTAATACTTCTTAGGCCGCACTCTACCTCTTCTCGTGCCCTCCACAACCAGCCGCTCACACCTCCATACCGGAGCATCTGGGCTTCTCCTCTGAACATGTCCGAATCATCTAAGCCTCGCTTCCCGCATCTTGTCATCAATGGGAGTCACATGCACCTTCTCCCGAATATCATCATTAATGTACATGTATAAATGAATAAAATGCATGAAAATATATTAATAATCTCAATATTCCTTTCGGATAAACTTCATGAACAGCGCATCATTCTGAGACCCATGAACAAAAGATATAATAATATGTCACATGGTGAATCAAGAACATAAAGACCCCTAGTATTTCTATGAATAGAGTCGTTTATGAAAACTGTGCGTTTACTCGTTTCTTTTTTATATCATTTGGATTATGCCAAAAAGAAAAAAGGGATAGCCTTAACATACCTGAGTCGATTCTCTTGAGAAAGATTACACTGTATTCCCTTAATATTGAAAAATCTCACAATAGCAACATAAATACAATGCCTACATTTGGAAAAAATTCTGCCATCACTGTTCCAATGAAACAGTGATTCGATACTGTTCATCACGGAAAGCTGTGAGTTTGAGCTTCAATGGCCGTGATGGCCGGCGACCAGCCATCTTTTCTGGCTGGTCTGCCCTCCTCCAACATCACCCAACCACAAACAACACCAACTATCAATCCACAAACTCTAGATTATGCAAAGATTTTGACACCCAACTCAACCAATCCTCCTGCGATGACTGCTGCCCAAGCTTCAGTGCAGCCCATCGCCCAATTATCTACGACAACAAACAACAATCCCCAATCCATGGATTATTCAAAACTTTTAAAACCTAATGCCATTAATGCCGCTATGAAAACCTTCGTTACGCTACCATTGAAACCAGTTGAGTTCCTTCACGGAGGACCAGTTGTGAAGTGGAAGAAACAAGAAGGGATGCAATCTATTGTACAAAAAGGACTTCTACTTGCAGTTCTTGGGAAATTTTTGTATGGGAAGCCTGTTATTAGTGAATTACGTAAAGTGATTCCAATTCAATATGAGATTAAAGGCCATTGTTTAGTTGGTTTAATTGATGATAAGCATGTGTTGATTAGGCTATATTTATTGGAGGACTATGTTCATCTTCTTTCAAAGCCAGCTTTTTATTTAAAAGCTTAGTCAGACATGTGGCAGATGCTTTGTACAAAATGGAATCCATGGTGGACACCTGATGAAGAGACTCCCATTGCCATTGCTTGGATTAGCTTTCCAGAACCGCCTCCTAATTTCTTTGGGAAGAAATGTGTATTTTCCTTTGCTCGTGCAGTTGGTAATCCATTACATGTAGACCTAGCCACTCAAAATGGGACTAGACCTAGTTGTGCTAAGGTGAAGGTGGAAGTTAACTTGTTAAGTAAGTTCCCTCATCGTATTAAGATTGTGGAAGAAGCTGATGAATTTGGACCAGAAGAGTTCAAGTGGATCAGGATTAAGTATGATTATATGCCAAAATATTGCAAACCTTGCAAAAAATAGGGGCATAGTGAGGTAGAATGCTGGGTAATTCATCCTGAATTACACAAGAGATTTGAAGAAGGTGTTGAGGAACAAAGCAAGGAGAAGGCAGTTGTGGTGAGTTCTGATGCAATTGGGACTGCTGCAAATTCAACAAAGGTCCTAACTAGTGGAAAGGTGGTTGGTAAGCCTACTACTAATCATGCCAAGCAGGAATGGATGCAAGCAAGGAAGAACAAATACCAACGAGATAATGGGGGTCACATTGTTGATAACAAATAAGGAAAGGAAGCTGACAAGGGTAAAGGGAAGGCCAAAGTTGAGGAAGTTGCAACCAAGAACAAGTTTAATTCACTAGAGGTTGAGGAAGTTCATCAGCCTAGTCTACAAATTACTGAAGGCAAAGGTGAGGATCATAGAAATGGTAAGAAGAAGGAACATGGGGAAAAGCAAGCTAAGAAGGGCCAGGAGAAGGAAAAGAAAGTCAATACTAAACAGGAACATAAGCATGTGAAGAAGGAAGCAGTTGAGAAGGTGGTGGAAAATGAGCATAATGGTAACCCTATTCCTTCTGGGATTCAGTCTTCAGCTCCTAAAGATGATCAAGAATTAGCTAAGGCTAATTCTAGTGTTGCTATTGATCAACGTACTGATGAAAGGGCTAATAAGGAATCCACAATCAACTGGGTTCATAGAAGGTTTGGGACTAGCAATGAGGAGCTAAAACAACTCAATATGACCACAAACCAATCTTGTCATGTGATTCCATCTCAAACATTTAAAGATTCTGGGCAGATTGAGGATCTTGATGAGGTAAACTCTACAAAGGTCTTATGGAGTGATGCAACTGAGGTTAAGGATGATCAGTTAGGCACAACAAAGACAGCAGAAGTCAAGGTGAAGAAGGATAACAAGCCAAGCTCACTTGGCGATAGGTTGGCGATGCCATGCCTAAAGCCAGGCTCCTCAGGCGTTAGGGTGGCAACGCCAGGCCTAAAGCCAGGTTCACCTGATGAGGCAGCTATAGTAAACCCCAACCTTAGTCCAACTGGAGAGATATTGGCCTATGTAGATGGTATTCCAGTATATAGATTGGAGAACAAACTTGATGGAGATGTTAATGTGAAGATTAGGGATGATATAGTGGGTTCAGACCAAATTTCAGGCAATGGTAAGGGTGGTGATCTCACTAGAACAGGAGGGATCCACCACAAATTTCAGGCAAAGATCAACCACAACCTTCAAGAATAATGTCCAGGAGGGTAGCTTCTCTATCTAAATGATGATGATCAAAACATTAATATGGAACATAAGGTCTGTGAATACACAACAGGCCTTTCCTAGGGTGATCAACATGAATAGGGAGCATAAGTTTTGTGTAGTTGCATTGATGGAGCCTTTTCAAAAGAAGGGACTCATTGATAGACATAGAAGGAGGTTGAATATGGAGACTGCTTATGCAAATATTAATGGGCAAATATGTTTGTTCTTCGATGCAGTGGTTGAATGGGAATTAGTGGAGGATACTGAGCAACAGGTGATTGTGAGAGTGTTTCACCATGACCTAGTGCAGCACATGATGATGACATTTTTTTAATGCAAAATATTCAACAATGGAGAGTTTGGAATTGTGGGATCACTTCTATTACTTAGCAAGTGATATGGAATTACCATGGTTGTTAGGAGGGGATTTCAATGTGGTATTGCATGAAGATGAGAAAATAGGGGGACTTCCAGTACACCCTCCTGAATATGAGGATTTTGCATTTTATGAAAACTCTTGTAGTTTGTTTGAGCAAGGGTATAAAGGAAGTCCATTTACATGGTGGAATGGGAGATCCAATGCTGAGTGTATATTGAAGAGATTGGATAGAATTTTTGTGAATTTGCCATTTCAGAACATGTTTCAAACCATTGAAGTTGAGCATCTAATCAGAACTGGATCATATCATGCACCATTGCTAATGACATGTGGGGTGCAGACAACCAATTTTGTCAAGCCTTTCAGGTTCTTGAACTTTTGGACAAAGCAAGCTACATTTATGGATATGGTGAGGCAGAATTGGGAAGCTGATTTCATAGGGAATCTGTTTTTGATGTTCAAGCAGAATATCAAGAGGGTGAAGGAAACACTTTCAAAATGGAGTAGGGAAACATTTGGTGATACCTACAAGCAATTGGTTATTTTGGAGGACATTGTTAGGGTGAAGGAGATGTTGTTTGAAGAAGAGCCTACAACTGAGAATAGGATTGTGCTTCAAAAGTCTCAATCTAAATTGAAGAAATACTTGAGTATTGAGGAGCAGTATTGGAAGCAAAAAGCTGGGATAATTTGGTTTGCTGAATGAGATAGAATACAAGTTTCTTTCATAATTATGTCAATGGAAAAAGAAAGAAATTGCGACTGAAGAGGATCAAAAGTGGCAGTGGGGTATGGATTGAAGACCAGGAGCAATTGGCTACAACTTCAATGGACTTCTATCAAAAACAGTTCACAAATAAAGGTGATGCTTTTGAATTTTCCTTGCTCAATAATGTACCTTCAATGATCACTATGGATCAGAATTCGGAACTTAGCAGATTGCCAACAATTGAAGAAGTAAGGGCATCAGTTTTTGAGCATAATAGGGAGAATGCTAGTGGTTTTGATGGATTCACTAGCCTGTTTTATCAAACATGCTGGGATATTATTGGTGCTGATGTACACAACATGGTGCTACACTTCTATGGAGGAGCTGCATTGCCTAAATCCATCACTCACACCAATCTAGTGTTGCTGCCCAAGAAACCTAGAGTTGAGACCTTCTCTGACTTAAGACCTATTAGTTTGAGAAACTTCATTAACAAGGTCTTGTCTAGGGTGTTACATGATAGATTGGAGAGTTTTTTGCCATCTCTAATATCTCCTAATCAATCCAGATTTGTAAAGGGTAGGACTATATTTGAGAACATTTTATTGACTCAAGAAATTATCACTGACATAAGGTTAAGGGGAAAGCCAGCTAATGTGGTGATCAAGCTTGATATGGCTAAGGCTTATGATAGGGTTTCATGGAAGTACTTATTGCATATGCTAAGGAAGATGGGATTTCCTGAGCACTTCATCAACATGGTGTGGAACTTGATGTCAAATAATTGGTATTCAGTATTGGTGAATGGGCAGTCCTCAGGGTTCTTTAAGTCTACAATGGGTGTGAAACAAGGAGATCCCCTATCTCCAGCATTATTCATTCTGTCAGCTGAGGTACTTTCCAGGTCTTTGAATAAGCTCTTTGAAGATAAGTCATTTGTGGGACTTGGAATCCCTAAGTGGTCTGATCCTTTAAACCACTTGGCATATGCTGATGATACGATAATCTTTGCATCTGCTCATCCTCCTTCCTTGAGCAAGATTATGGTAGTGGTGGGGAACTATGAGAAGATATCAGGTCATATGATCAACAAAGATAAGAGTTCATACTACATGCATTCAAAGGTTGCTAATCAGGCAGTTGGAGCTATTACAGGATTTGCAAGAGGTAAATTCCCCTTCACATATCTAGGGTGTCCTATTTTTTACACTAGAAGGAGGAAGGACTATTATAAGGATCTTATCAAGAAGGTGAAGGCTAAATTACATTCATGGAAAGGAAAGCTGCTGTCATTTGGAGGAAAGGCAACACTCATCTCTAGTGTGTTGCAAAGTATGTCAGTTCACATGTTATCAGTCCTTGATCCACCAAACAACATCCTGGAGCATCTACATAAGACTTTTTCTAGGTTCTTTTGGAGCACAAAGGAAGAAGGGAGAAGCAGACACTGGGCTTCATGGCAAAATCTTTGCCTTCCTAAAGAGGAAGGGGCCCTAGGTTTTAGGTACTTACATGATGTCTCAAGGGCACTGTTTGCTAAACTATGGTGGAGGTTTAGGACCACAAAATCTTTGTGGTCTAATTTCATATGGAATAAGTATTGCAAGAAGGAGCTACCAACAGTGGTGCATTTTAGAGGAGGGTCTCATGTTTGGAGACAAATACTGAATGCTAGGGAAGAAGTAGAACATTAGATTGTATGGGAATTAAAGAGTGGAACCACTAATATTTGGAATGAAAATTGGACTGGATTGGGTGCACTTTATCACGTATTACCTGAAGACTTTCTAATCAATGAAGATCTTCAAAAGGTGGCAGAACTGCGGCAATGGGAAGCATGGGATGATCAGCTGCTAGATCAAACTTTCAATGAGGAAATTGCAGAACATATAAGGCTAAATGTGCATTATGAAGGCAGTGGGGGATATTGGGATAGGCCATACTGAATGCCAACTCCTTCAGGCAAGTTCAGTGTTAGCAGTTCTTGGCAAATATTAAGGCATAGGGTTGATCCTAATCAGGAATTCAAGTTAATATGGATTAAAGGTTTGCCATTCAAGATATCCTTCTTCTTGTGGAGATTGTGGAGGCAGAAAATAGCCATTGATGACATGTGGAGGAAGCATGGGCAAATGGTGATGTCTAGGTGTTGGTGTTGTCAGCAGCCCCAAGAGGAATCCATTGAGCATATATTTGTCACAAGTCCTACTGCCTCTAAGGTATGGAACTTGTTCATAGGGGCTGCTGGAATTACTATGCAATTGATTCAATTGAAGCAAATTATAAGGCATTGGTGGTATGCTCAGTGTTGTCCAAAATTAAAGCCACTATTTCAAGCAGTACCAGCTATCATCACTTGGGAGCTTTGGAAGAGAAGAAATGCAGGTAAACATGGGGGTTCAGTGTCTACAAATAGGGTGATTCATGAGATAAATAGGACATTGCATCAACTGGAAAGGGTGAGGTATGCTTGGATGCCTAATATTCCATTGTTATGGCCAGACATGATTCAATACTTTGAAGGATATAAACCTATATTGATCACTACAAGAGTAACATGGCAACTTCCTTTTCATGGTTGGTACAAATGTAATATTGATGGAGCCTCAAAGGGCAATCCTGGACCTACCTCCCTAGGCTTTTACATGAGGGATAATGAAGGTGATGCGGTGTATGCTAGGGTAGTAGACCTGGGAGTGACAACTAATGTGGTAGCTGAAGCTAAGGCTATTCTTCAAGGGTTGGAATACTGTATGGAGCATGATCTTCACCCTCTCATATTGGAGACTGATTCATTGGTGATGAAGAAGGTGATAGAAGGGGAATGGGATCCTCCTTGGGTAATTGCACAGGATGTGAAGAAAAGTATAGAGATGAAGGACAACTTCAATGTGATCTTTCAACATGTGTTCAGAGAAGGCAACTCAGTGGCGGATTTTATAGCTAACATTGTGTTTTCTTTTGCAGGTACATCTGAGTTTCATTCATTATCTGAATTGCCTAGTGTAGGGAGGAGGTTGATCAATCTAGACAAATCTCAATCACCTAACCTTAGGGTTAGGATAGCAAAGAGAAGAACCCCAGACTGATGACTTCACAGGATTGGACTCTGCAAAACCTGCATGTTTCTTTGTCTCATTCAGTATGCTATTAAGGTACTTTCCAATGGTATTAGCATGGTCCTATGCTCATTCTGAGGGTGCTTTGATAGTGTACAGAAAAAATACGATAAGCAGGTGTGGGATTGTATAATTTATCCTACTTCTGATATGTCCAAATGCTAAGGAAAATGCTGAACCCATCATATGGTATTTCTGGAGATTGTTGAATCATTTCTCAGTGGTATTAGCATGCTTTGATGCTCAATCTGAGGATGGTTTAGCAATGTTTAGAATGATGTCTACATTAAAGGTTCTAGTAGGGAAGGATCTGAGTTACAAGGTCACAAAAGGAACAGTTTCAAAGCCTGGCCTTTGCCTTGCAAAGCCTGCTTAAAGCCAGCTCAATCCTGGCTTTTGCCTTGCAAAGCCGGCCTAAAGCCAGCTCATGCCTGGCTTTTGCCTTGTAAAGCCTGCCTAAAGCCAGCTCAAGCCTGGCTTTTGCCCTACAAAGCCTGCCTAAAGCCAGGCTCCTCTTCTACACAGTAATTTTGATGAGTGAGCACATGATTAATACTTGGACAAAATCAGTCCACTGCATATGGAGATCATATAGTAGCTACACTTGGAAGACTATGCTAGCTTCAACTCTGTGGTGGAGATGTTTGGAATTCATTTTAGCCTATAAATAGTATACCATGGTGCCTGGTGAGAGCATGAGAGGTGCTGCTTGGTATTTGCCAATGATAATTGGATTCACATACACTGATAGGAGAAGGAAGCATTCAACTTATTATGTTGTAATAGCTAGTTCATTAGATTTTAGATTTTCTATCTTTTTAATAGCTAGTAGCTTCATGCAACTTCTATTTTGGTTGGGACATCTTGTAAGCTTTGGACCCATTTTGGGATTTTATTTATATATTAGCCACTAGGCAAGTGCTGCCGAGTGGTATAGTTGCTTAAAAAAAATACAACGCCTACTAAGTGCTTCACCATGAGTAATTTGGTATTGGAGTAGGGAAAATATTATGATTTCTTCAATTCTGGTCTAACGTAAGTTCCTTATAGAAAGAACATTTAGCTTGAATCTCTTGAAAATTTTAAGAGACCAAAATGAAGCCAGAATGGTCTCAAATCTTAAAGTGATCTTGAATGGAATGTGGGCCCACTTCAAGTGGAGACTAACCACTTTAATCTTCAAAATATATGACATATTGCAAGAACTTTTAAGAATCATATTAATGTTGGGGGGGGGGGGTGCCACGTTTTTGGACCCTTAAGCTTATCCCTAAAGTCTTAATTATCTACTAATGATTTATTTAACTAATTAATCCCTCATTTAACCACTAATCAATCAATTACTCATATAATTAAGAATTATCTCAAATTACTTAAAATTTTACTTATTTTAATACACGTTATACATCGTATTATCACGGTCATATGGTACCTTGTATGGTACTAGTCCATAACTATCGGGTATTATAGCTCGGACCGTATTTTATCCCAAATAGACAACCTTCAATGAAACTCATTTTCTTTAATTCGTGTACCATTTATCCTTCATGGCACTTACTTGTCGCTTGTTATAAATAGTATAAATACGTTAACCCCAAGATAATCTCATCCCTGAGTCTACGTCGATTAACTGAAGACGAAACTTTTACGTACGAAACGCGAGATGTAACATCCTTCCCCCCTTAGAAACATTCGTCCTCAAATGTTTAACTCCCCAGGATCTATATAACTTTGGCAGAGTCGACTTTGTAACAATACTACTACCAACTCTTCTTGTAGAACTCAATAATTCAACGCCACATAGGACCACAATTATCAATAACGACAATTGGCTCACACGACCAATGACAATAACTAACATAAGAATTCATACACGTACCTTAAGGTTGTGATGTCTCAGTCAGACCCTTCTTTGGAGGAGGAAATAAGTAGGGATATCTAGACTTCATGTCTTCCTCGGGCTCCCAGATCATATCTTCTACATTTTTGTTTCTGCAAAGCACTTTCACCGAAGCTACGTCTTTAGTTCTCAATCTCCGAACATGTCTGTCTAATATAGCAATGAGAGTTTCTTCATATGATAGCTGCTCTGTGACCTGAACGTTGCCAACTGCCAGGATTCTGGAAAGATCTCCGATACATTTATGGAGCATAGACACATGAAAGACTGGATGTAGAGACTTTAAGTCCGAAGGCAAGTCTAACTCATATGCTACTTGGCCTACCTTGCGTATGATCCTATATGGTCTAATGTACTGAGGGCTAAGTTTTCCTTTCGTACCGAACCTCATGACACCTTTCATCAGTGATACCTTTAGGAATACCCAGTCATTAATCTAAAACTCCAAGTCTCGCCGTCGATTATTTGCATAAAACATCTGACGGCTTTGAGCTGCTAATAGCCTTTCCTGTATAAGCTTAATTTTCTCAATTTCCTGTTGTACCAATTTTGGTCCTACTAACGTAGTTTCCCTAACATCGAACCACCCTATAGGTGACCCACACTTCCGTCCGTAAAGAGCTTCGTATGGAGGCATCTGAATACTAGAATAGTAGCTATTATTATATGCGAACTCAATAAGCGGCAGATGATCATCCCAGCTACCCTTGAAGTCTATCACACAAGCCCGTAACATTTCTTTAAGTGTCTGAATAGTACGCTCAGCCTGTCCGTCTTTCTGGGGATGAAATGATATACTAAGACTTACTTGAGTCCCCAATCCTTTTTGGAAGGACCTCCAGAAGTTAGCTGTAAATTGAGCTCCTCTATACGAGATAATAGATATAGGGACACCATGTAGTCGTACTATCTATTTAATATAAAGCCTTGCATAATCCTCTACGGAATATGTAGTCCTAGCGGCCAGAAAATGGGCTGATTTTGTAAGCCTATCAATAATCACCCATATAGAATCGAACTTACGCTAGGTATGAGGTAAGCCTACGATGAAATCCATATTGATTACTTCCCATTTCCAAGTTGGAATCTCCATAGCCTGCAATAATCCACCGGGTTTTTGATGATCAATCTTGACCTGCTGACAGTTAGGGCACTGAGCAACAAACTCCGCTATATCCATTTTTATTCCGTCCCACCAATATACTTCCTTGATATCATGATACATCTTTGTCGCTCCTGGTTGGATAGAATAATGAGAATAGTGAGTTTCTCCCATAACCTGCCATCGCAGCCCTGCAACCTTAGGGACACATAATCGTCCTTGATACTTGAGGACCACATCTTCTGTAATTTCAAACGGTGTCTTTTTCTTTCTGAGGGGTGGTATCCCTATAATGAACTAACATAGGATCCTCGTACTGGCGTTCCTTTACTTCAGTTACTAAAGAGGATGTTGTCGTATCCTGAATAGTAATTCCAATATCACCTGAGTCAAGTAACCGAACTCCAAGACTAGATAGTTGATGAATCTCATGGGCTATTCCCCTCTTTTCTGGCTATAAATATGACAGGCTACCCTATATCTATGGTTGAGGGCATCGGCTACTATGTTCGCCTTCCCCGGATGGTATAAAATATCAACGTCATAGTCTTTAAGTAGCTCCAACCATCTCCTTTGACGTAAATTCAATTCCTTTTGCCTGAAGATATACTGGAGGCTTTTATGATCCGTATAGATATCAACATGAATGCCAAACAAGTAGTGCCTCCATATCTTTAGTGCATGAATTACTGCGGCTAACTCTAAATCGTGGGTCGAGTACTTCTTCTCGTGCTTTCTTAGTTGTCTGGAAGCATAAGCTACAACCTTACCATGTTGCATCAGCACGCAACCCAATCCAATGCATGAAGCATCACAATAGATAACATAACCATCGATCCCTTCTGGGAGCATTAGAACTGGTGCAGAAGTCAATCTGTTCTTCAATGCCTGGAAACTCCGTTCGCAAGCATCGGTCCATTGAAACCTTGCTCCATTCTGAGTCAACTTTGTCAAAGGAGCTGAAAGGGAAGAAAATCCCTCTACAAATCTCCTATAATAACCTGCTAAACCGAGAAAGCTACGAACCTCCGTCGATGTCGTGGGTCTAGGCCAAGTCTTTACTTCCTCAATCTTTTGTGTATCAACTCGGATAACTTCACTCGAAATGATATGCCCAAGGAAAGCTACAGAGTTCAACCAGAATTCACATTTAGAGAATTTAGCATACAACTTCCCTTTTTGTAGAACTCTAAGCACAGTACGCAAATGATCCGCATGCTCAGCATCTGAACGAGAATACACTAATATATCATCGATAAATACAATTACGAACAGATCTAAAAAGGGCCTGAACAGACGGTTCATCAAATCCATTAATACTATTGGGGAATTGGTCAAATCGAATGACATAACATGAAACGCAAAGTGCCTATATCTGGTCCTGAATGTTGTCTTCGGAATATCTTCCTCCTTAACCCTTACCTGATGGTACCCGGACCTCAAGTCTATCTTTGAAAAACACTTGGCACCTTGCAACTGATCAAATAAATCATCAATCCTCGGGAGTGGATACTTATTCTTGATTGTCACCTTATTCAACTGTCTATAATCAATACACATCCGTAAGGAACCATTTTTCTTCCTCACAAATAACACAGGTGCTCCCCACTGTGATGTACTAGGTCTGATAAAGCCTTTTTCAAGTAAGTCCTTTAGTTGTTCCTTTAACTCTTTCAGCTCTGCGGGGGCCATTCTATAGGGAGGAATAGATATTTGATGAGTATCTAGTAGTAGGTCAATAGCCAACTCAATTTCTCGCTTTGACGGAAGGCCCGGAAGCTCATCAAAAAAAACATCGGGAAACTCATTAACCACAGGGATGGAATGAATGGTTGGTGACTCTACTTCCACATCCTGAACCCGAACTAAGTGATAAATATAGCCCTTTCTAATCATCTTCCTTGCCTTGAGATAGGAAATAAATCTACCTCTCGGCGATGCCATATTACCTTTCCACTCCAAAATGGGCTCCCCTGGAAATTGAAATTGGACTATCTTTGATCTACAATCAATGTTTGCATGACAAGAAGCCAGCCAATCCATACCCATTATAACATCAAATTCTACCATATCTAACTCGATTAGGTCCGCTACGGTAGATCGACTATGAACCGCTATTATACAACCCCTATATACTCACTTAGCTACCACTTAGTCCCCAACAGGTGTAGACACCTCAAAAGGTTTAACCAATTCAGGTTTTATTCCAAACTTACTAGCAACCAACGGAGTAACATATGATAAGGTGGAACCTGATCAATCAGTGCATACACATCATATGAGAAAACTAATAATATACATGTAACAACATTAGGCGATGACTCCTGATCCTGTCATCTTGCCAATGCATAAATACGGTTCTGAGGACCGCTCGAACTAGATGCTCCGCCTCTTCCTCTACCACGACTCATTGGTGCTTGTGAACCTTGCCCAGGGGGGCATATTGATGATGACAAACCAGCTACAGATCCCGCTGGCTGAGCTATGCTTGCATTACCTCTCGTCGGACAATCCCTCATAATATGGCCCGGATAACCACAAATATAACAAAAACCCAACCCCATATGGCACTGCTCGGCATGTTGCTTACCACACTAAGCACATCGTGGCAAGGGCGGCCTCATCTGACTTGACTCACCCCTATATTGAGAACTTGAGGCCCTTAAATTCTGACTAGGCCCTGAATATGTGGAACGATCAAATCTCTTACCGCCAAACTGAGAGAGTGCACTAGCTGATGGCTAGGCTAGATATCTCAGGTATTGTGGTCTTTGACCACCTCGAAACTCACCAGAAGGACCCGAAGACCTCGCTCTCTTATTCTGGGCCCTATCATGCTCACGATCGGCCCTCTACTTCTGCTTATGCTCCTCCACACCCTGAGTGTATGCCTGAATACGAGAAATATACATGTCTGGCTGAAGTGAGACGACATATAATCGTTAAAGAAGTGCGGTTCTAACCCCATCACTAACCGGTGAACCCGATCCTCCATCTTAGATACAATAGTGGGAGCATACCTAGACAACGAATCAAACTAAAGACTGTATTCTCGAACACTCATGTTAACCTGCCGAAGGGTCAAGAACCTATCAATTCTGGCCCGTCTAAGCTCTGCTGGCAGATAATGACAAAGAAAAGCTTCTGTAAACTCCCGCCATACTACTGGAGGGGCATCCTCACCTCTGGACAATTCCCAAGACTTGTACCAATTAACTGCAACATCTTGGAGTCTATAGGAAGCTAGCTCAACTGACTCAGTCGCAGTGGCCTTCATTACCCTCAACGTCCTCTATATTCTATCAATAAATACATGAGGGTCCTCGTTTGGATCTGCCCCCGTGAATACCGGAGGGTCTAAATTAATGAAATCACGCACCCTCACACTGACGGTCCTATCTGCATGACCAATACCTACTTCCTGACATCGAGCCTGTGCGGATACTAATCGAGTTAATAGCTGAATAACATCTCTCATCTCCTGACTCGGTGCATCCGGCTGAGAGGCTGAACGTACAGGGGCGGGCGCTGGGGCTGGTGCCCCTTGGAGATCTCCTGGAGAGGGCGGGGTATGTGAAGTCTGAGATGGAATCTCACTATGAGACTCTCCTCGAGCCCTGGTCATTCGTGGCGCTCGACTAGTAATCTCACCAGCCATGGACTTTCCCTTCTGGGCGGCTGTAGTCTTTGGAGGCATCGCTGAAAATATAACATATCGTTAGGAACAGGAATTCTTATACCTGAGTCGATTCTCTTGAGAAAGATAATACAACGCCTACTAAGTGCTTCACCATGAGTAATTTGGTATCGGGGTAGGGAAAATATTATGATTTCTTCAATTCTGGTATAACGTAAGTTCCTTATAGAATGAACATTTAGCTTGAATCACTTGAAAATTTTAAGAGACCAAAATGAAGCCAAAATGGTCTCAAATCTTAAAGTGATCTTGAATGGAATGTGGGCCCACTTCAAGTGGTGACTAACCACTTTAATCTTCAAAATATGACATCTTGAAAGACCTTTTAAGAGCCATATTAATGTTGGGGGGGGGGGGGGGCCACGTTTTTGGACCCTTAAGCTTATCACCAAAGTTTTAATTATCTACTAATGATTTATTTAACTAATTAATCCCTCATTTAACCACTAATCAACCAATTACCCATATAATTAATAATTATCTCAAATTACTTAAAATTCTACTTATTTTAATACACTTTATACATCGTATTATCACGGTCATATGGTACCTTGTATGGTACTAGTCCATAGCTATCGGATATTATAGCTCAGACCGTATTTTATCCCAAATCGATAACCTTCAATGAAACTCATTTTCTTTAATTCGTGTACCCTTTATCCGTCATGGCACTTACTTATCGCTCGTTATAAATAGCATAAATATGTTAACCCCAAGATAATCTCATCCCCGAGTCTACGTCGATTAACTAAAGATGAAACATTTACGTACGAAACGCGAGATGTAACATGGGGATGCTCCGGAGTGAATTAGGACATTTAGTCCCAAGGTTGGAAGATTAATTTTAAAGAGTTGATCGGAGTTTGACTTTTGAGTAGACGACTGCGGAATGGAGTTTTGATTGTTCTGATAGCTTTGTATGGTTATTTGGACTTAAGCGTATGTCTGGATGTTGATTTGGAGGCCAGTAGTTTGATTTGATGATTTTTTGGAGAAAGTTAGAAAGTTGAAGGTTTGGAAGGCTGAGATGTTTGATCGAGAGTTGACTTTGTTGATACTGCGGATTGTTGTTTGGGAAGTTGGGATAGGTCTGTTGAGTCATTTGGGAGTAGTGTGCAAAATTTGAGCTCATTAGGAATTGGTTTGATATGATTCGACATTAGTTTTAGATATTGGAAGTTCATTAGTTCATTAGGCTTGAATCGATGTGAGATTCGTGGTTTTGGTGTTGCTTGATGTGATTTGAGGCTTTGAGCGAGTTCGTATAGTATTTTTAAACTTGTTTTTATGTTTGGTCGAGGTCCCGAGGGCCTCGGGGGTGCTTCGGATGGTTATCAAATTCATGTTGGACTTGAGGAATGGCTGATAGTTCCAGTTCTAGTGTAATCACACCTGCAGGGTATTTGTCGCAGGTGCGACGCTACAGAAGTGGCCCTGGGATCGCGGATGCAGACTTAGTTGGGGCTGGAGAAAGGTCGCAGGTGCGAAGGGATTATCGCATCTGCGAGCCCACATATGCAGATGAGGGGATCGCAGAAGCGGAAAGAGGAGCTATTGAAGAAGTCCGTAGATGTAGACAGCTTGGCACAAGTGCGCAAGGAGTCCGTGGGTGCGGAGTCGCATAAGCGGCTTGGAGCCCGCAGAAGTGGATGGTCGGGTAATTAATGATTTATCGCATCTGCGATGGATTTTCCGTAGAAGCGAAGTCGCAGGTGCTGTTTAGCTGGGTAGTCTACATATGTCGAAGGGTTTGGGATTTTTTTTCTTTTTTGGAGTTGTGGAGTGCGGCTAAAGGGGATTCTTAGAGCAATTTTCACCATAATTGAGGAGGTAAGTGAAGATTAGTCACTTGTATTGATAAATATTGAATACCCATTGATTATTACACCTAGTTTATGTGAATATGAAGTGAAATTTGAGGATTTTAGACCATGGTATTATAGAGTGATATTTTGGTGATTTGAGGGTCGATTTGTGGATGGAATCGGATGAAATTAGTATGGTTGGACCGTAATTGAATGGGTGTTCAAAATTTGTGAATTTTGTCGGGTTCCAAGGTGCGAACCCGGGGTTGACTTTTTGATTTTGGTTAAGGACCTTAGCTTTATCATTTGGATTTGATTCCAATGACATATATTGATTATATTAAGTTGATTTGGCTAGATTTGGATCATCTGGAGGTTGATTCATGTGGAAAGGGCTTGCTAGAGGAGTGATTTGGCTTGCTTGAGGTAAGTATCTTACCTAAACTTGATTGAGGCACTAGTTGCCTAAATTATTTATGATAGCGAAGTGCTATGGGTGCGCACATGTGTGGGGTTTGAGCTCATGTGCGAGAACCGGGGTACTTATCCATGTTCGGGTTTGTGCTTAGGCTATGATATGCCTATAATTGACTGTTAAACTTTGATCTAAGATGTTTTTCATATTTGTAACATTTTTGTGAACTATTTGAGCCATGTTTGAGGTTACATAGAGGCTTATTCCCTTATTGAACTGATAATTGTTATATCTGTGATGAACTTAGCAATTTGAGCTATGATAGCACATGCCTGCACTATATCATGTCACTACACTAGTCTAGGAGCATGAGATATGTTATCCATTCATCATATACATGTATTCTTGTATATCTTCTTCTGTATGATATGATTTGGACTGGATGCATGTGACCACGCTAGGCGGATTATGTTGTTATGCCTATGACCACGCCGGGCGGATTATGTTGTTATGCCTATGACCACGCCGGGTGGACTATGTTGTTATGCGTGTGACCACGCTGGGCGGATTATGTTGTTATGCCTTTGACAATGTCGGGCGGATTATATTATTATACTTGTGACCACGCCAGGCGGATTGTACTGTTATGCCTATGACCACGCTGGGCGGATTGTGATATTGAGCATGTGATCACACCGGGCTAGTAGCATATTGAATTGGTTGTGCTTGCAGTGGATATGGATCCATTCCCCTAGGGTCATCCTCTCATGTGCCTTGTTAATGGTGTACACACGGATATTGAGGGGAACCGATAAGTGGTTTAGTACGTAAATCGAAAGGTTGAGGAAATTCTGGCCAATGTTTGTTTGGATTTGTATTTCATCTTTACTTGCAATTTTCATGGTTATTTACCTGATTCATTTGCATATCACCCTTATATGGAGTATCATTTACTGAGTAGAGTACTTGAGCAATTGTACACACATACACACAGATAGTTCCTTTCGTGCTTTATACTTGGTCACATTATTGTTCTGTACTTGTTAAATTGAAAAAACTATACAGGTTATAGGAAGTATCATTTATAATTTCTTGCTTCTTTTACCTCCCCGAGGTTAGTTATGATACTTGCTGAGTACATTAGGTTGGTTGTACTCATACTATACTCCACACTTAATTGTGCATATCCAGGTGTTGGTACCAGTTATCAGTAGCAGAGTTGCTTGTGCAGCTGATTATCGAGAAAAGGGGTAGAGTTGCATTATAGCTTGTAGTCTTGGCTTGTCTTTTCTTATGTATTGTTGCCTTTATTTCATACAGTATCGTATTTGGTCATTTCAGACTTGTACTTTTGTATTAGACCAATTTCTGGGGGATTTATCATCTATTAGCAGTATTTTGTTACATTGAAATTTCAGACTTATGTTATTTCTATAAATTCTGTTAGTTTGAGTTCTTTATTGTTATGTCTGGATTGCTAAGCAAGTGTGTTAGGCACTAATTGCAGTTGCATATCACTTTTATAAAAATTGTACAAACATCATATGGACCAGCAACACATGTAGCAGAATCATAAGCAATCTTATTGTATATGGACTTCGGTTTTCATTCCTACCAAGAAAAGCTATAGTGAAATATAAAAGACAAGTACTTTGTGCATAATCCCCTATCAAGATTTCAAATATTATATGACACGTGTTTTGCACGTGATCCCCTGTTTGGTGCAAAATTTGATCTGTAACAAATAGAAAGAACTTAATATTTAATAGTCATATAAGTAAGTGTAATAACCCGGCCGGTCATTTTGCGTATTGTAGTCTCGTTTCCCTATTTTTCGCTCCTTCTATGTTCATTTATGGTTATGTGACTTTCTAGGATGGTAGGATAGGTTCCGAGGAAGTTTTGGAGTGAATTGGGACACTTAGTCCCAAGGTTGGAAGCTCAAGTTAAAAGAGTTGATCGGAGTTTGACTTTTGCGTAGACAACTTCATAATAGAGTTTTGATGGTTCCAATAGCTTTGTATGGTGATAATTTTGGACTTAGGAATATATCCTGATATTGATTTGGAGGTTCGCACATCGTTTTGGCTTGAATTGGTGCAAGTTGGAAAGTTGAAGGTTTGGTAGGTTGAGAGGTTTGACCGAGAGTTGACTTTTGTTGATACCGGGCTCGGAATTTTGTTTTGAGAGTTGGAGTAGGTTAGTTGTGTCATTTATGACTTGTGTGCAATATTTGAGGTGAATTAGAGTTGGTTTGATATGATTCGTCATTAGTTTTAGAAGTTGGAAGTTCATTAGGCTTGAATTGGGGTGTGATTCGTGATTTCGATGTTGTTTGATGTGATTTGAGGATTTGACTAAGTTTGTATCATGTTTTAGGACCTTTTGGTATGTTTGGATGGGGTCCTGGGGGCCTCAGGTGTGATCCAGATGAAGTTCGGGTTCATTTTGGTATTAAGGAACTGCTGATCCGATATCTGGTGCACTCTTCATCACGATCGCGACATGGGGATCGCATTCGCGTAGTGTTATTCAGTGGAAAGAGGTTTTGTTCTTTGCATTTGTCAAGAACCAAAGTCTCAACCCGTCGTGATGGTACCTAACACACCAGCTAGGCAAGCCGAAATATAACAATAAAGAAACAAAACAATAGAACTTATAGAAATAGCATAAATCTGAAATCTCAATACGATCAAATACTACTAATATAAGGTAAATACCCTAGAAACTGATAAATATGAAGTCATGAGCTGTACAACAGAATACAAGTCTAAAACTAAACAATAATAACAATGTCTGAACTGTAACAAAAATACGTAAGGAAAATACTAGTCAAAACTGTGACCAAGGATACAACTCTACCTCACCTCTCGAACTCAGTCCAACAAACAAGCCTACTGCTGATAATTGGTTCCTCAACCTGGATCTGCATAATTAAATGGAGAGTGTAGTATGAGTACAACCGACCCAATGTACTTAATAAGTATCGTAACTACCCTCGGCGAGGTAAATGAAGCAAGAACTATATATGATACCTGCTATAACCTGTACAGTTTAATAAATCCAACAAGTACAAAATAGTAAATCATGGAAACTGACAGGACTATCTCTGTGTGTGTGCAATTACTTAATATCTCTATTCAGTCACTGGTACAACATATAAGACGATATACAGATAAATCAAATATTAAATCATGGAAACTGAAAGTAAAGATGAAATGCAATTCCAAAAAAACACTAGCCAAACTTTCCTCAACTTTTCCATATCTGTAACAAATAACTAATAATTTTTCCTCAATAACCGCGTGTACACCATCAAGAGAGAAACATGAGAGGCCGACCCTAGGGGGATGGATCCATATCCACACGCTGTACGGACAACTCACGTGCTAATAATATCAATAACTGGATCCAAAAAGACAGCGCACGTGTTGCATGGACAACTCACGTGCTAATCAAATCAACCGCACGGAGCACTCACGTGCCAATAATAAAAATCCGCCTAGCGTGGTCACATGCTACTAGTCCAGCTCATAACACAAAGAAAATAAATGCGGGAGTACAAGTACATAATCAATGATTATCAAGTTTCATACTCCTGGACTTGTATAAATAACATGCTATAGAGTAGGCATGTGAAATGTGTACTATCACTGCTAGGGCAAACAATTTCCATCAAGAAATAGCAGTTTATCAGGTTCAACCGGAAGTAATATCTCACAGAGGAGTACAAATAGGGGAAAACAGCTCAACTTGAAGCTTAGAAATCATTTCAAGGCATGTCATAGACTAAGCACCACCCGATCATGGAAATAGTACCCTGGTTTATGCATATGTGTTCAACCCCACACATATGCGCTACCCATAGCACTTACCTATCATAAATAATTCCGGCAACTAATGCCTCAACCAAATTTAGATAAGATACTTACCTCAAACAAGCCAAATCAATCCTCTAACAAGTTCTTCCCGCGCATAACGACCTCCAGACAATCCGAACCAAACTAAACCAACTAAATATAATAAACAAAAGCCATCAGAATTGATTCCAAATGATAAAGCTAAGATCTTTAACCCAAATAAAAAATTCAACCAAAAACGTCAACCCCGAATTGATTCCAAATAATAAAGCTAAGATCTTTAATGAATCTCTCATTTTTCACTTTAATTCTCTAATTAAATGTTAAAAACAATGATGGAATCATGAAATAATAACAAATTCGAGTCAAAAACACTTACCCTGATCCAAATCATGAAAAACCCCTTAAACGTCTATTACACCCCATGTTTTCCTACGTGAAAGTACGCCATAAGTAAATTGATAGAAGCTCAGAAATGAGATATTACATCCCGTATTTTCGTGTGTTAAAGTTTCGCCGTAAGTTAATCAATGTAAGTTCGGGGATGAGATTTTCTTGAGATTATAAGCATTATGCTATTTCAAACATATGGTGAGTAAATTCGTGAAGGAGGGAAGGTAAGCAGATAGAAGAAAATGAGTTTCATTAAAGGTTGTCGATTTGGGATAAAATACGGGTCGAGCGATAATACCCGATATTTATGGACCAGTACCATACAAGATACCATATGGCTATGATAGTAAGGTGTATAAAGTATATTAAAAGTGAGTAGTATTTTATGTAATTTGAGATAATTCTTAATTATGTGGATAATCGGGTAATTATTAATTTTAGTGGGAGATTAATAATTAGTGAATACTTAATTAGGATCTTGGATTTGGATAAGCCTAAGAGGCAAAAACGTGGCAGCAAATAAGGATTAAATAATGACTAAGCAAGTCTTGAAAGCTAGGTGGAAAGATTTGAGAATTGTTTGGCCAAGTAATCCAAAAAGTGGGGCCCACTCATTTTGATAAAGATATAATCTCCCTACATCATTAGATGAAACATGGAAATGCTTGGCAAAGTGACAGATTGAACTCAAAGAATTCGTTTGAGACTTCATAACGCAATAAAGCGTAACGTAATAAAGCGTGAAATTTGCAATTATAACGGAGTACAGTATAAATTTTCTCAAGAATATCATATGAATTTTTCCCTACTCTGATCTTGCCGTTATATGTTGTCGCAATTGACGTGTGTTAGAGGGATTGTCAAGAGAATCAACACAGGTATGTTAAGGCTAAGCCCTTTCTTCATTTTGCCATGATCTCATAATTACACGAGTTTGATAACAAAGCATAAAGAAAAACCCATATCCCGAATTTTACGTATGTTTTCCTAGTCTTGTAAGTTATAATTTTCTCCTTATCGGGACTTCATATTCAATTGAGTATTTCCTTTTTCCAGTCAAGAGAGCAGAGAGTCTATATATACAGTATTACAGTATTTTCATTACCAGCGAGCTATAATCGATGGGCAGGCCCTATTGGGCAACCTCTGATCATCTGGTAAGTTATATACCAAACCTACTGTGGCCGAGCGCCTATGAGCGAGCCCAGTTAGCCGAGATACAGAGCCTAGTATGGCCGAGTGCCTATGAGCGAGCCTACTACGACAGAGCAGTTATATATATATACCGAGCCTTATAGGGTCGCACAACTATTTTACTTACTATATTGAGAGAATTGAGTTAGTATCAGCAGGTAAGCATATCTTCAGATTATCTTTGACTCCCAATTACTTTCAGTTATTATATTATCAGTTCAGTTTAAGTTTTCAGTATATTGCCTTACATACTTGGTACATTATTTGTACTGACGTCCCTTTTGCCTGGGGACATTGCATTTCATGCCCGCAGGTCTCAATACACAGGTTGAGAGTCCTCCAAGTAGACGATTTGCTCAGCGGAAGATGTTGGTGCACTCCATTTGCTCCAGAGTTTCTTGTTTGGTCAGTATGATTTAGATGTGTATTGTTTGGTATGGTGGGGCTATGTCCCTGTCTTTATGACAATTATGTATTCTTAGAGGCTTGTAGACAGACGTCGTGTACGTGAAAGATTGTACGGCCTTGTCGGCCTATGTTTTGAGTTTATAAATGATGATGTTGCCCTATTAGGCCCGTATGTCATGTATATATGATGTAATAAGAAGGATACGTTATGTTGGTACTCGGTTGAGTAAGGTACCGGGTGCCCGTCGCGGCCCATCGGTTTGGGTCGTGACAAAATCGCCCGAAACCGAGCTCTACGCCATTAAATATGAAATAATAACTCTAACCCTTGATTTGGGTTTTTAATAGTCTGCCCAAGTAATTACCCTTCGCGAACGCGGAATATGCCTCGTGTGTCGAGCTTGTTTGATTATTCTCTCATGTGATTCTCTTTCAATATTAAGGCATATTCGCATTGTCAGATCAACCCGGAATAACCTCAAATTTTGCATGCAAATCCCAAATGACATAACAAAGCTATTCCAACTCGCGTGCTCGCAATCCGAGCCTGATATCCACAAAGTCAACTCCCGGTCAAACCTCTCAACCTTCTCAAACCTTCAACTTTCCAATTTTCGCCGAAGTGCATCAAATCAACCTACGGACTTTGAAATCCAAATCTGGACATACGCCTAAGTCCAAAATCACCATACGAAGATATCAGAATTATGAAAACACCATTCCAGAGTCGTTTACACAAAAGTCAAACTCCGGTCAACTCTTACCGCTTAAGCTTCTAGAACAAGAATCATCCTTCCAAATCAATCCCGAAATATCTAAAAACCAAACTTGACCACACACGCAAGTCATAATATATAATACGAAGCTACTCGATACCTTAAGCCACCGAACGGGATGCTAATTCTCAAAACGACTGGTCGGGTCGTTACATTCTCCCCTTCTTAAACAAACGTTTATCCTCGAACGTGCCAAGAACCATTCCGAAGTCATCAAATCATTGAATGTAATCACCCTACATATATTTGTAGGTGACCCCACATGACCCCAACACACATAAGCCCGACAACATCATCTCAACTGAAGATTATTCCTCCCACCCACCTTGATAAATCATAGAACAAAAATTCCTTTCACCATCCGATCATTTCCCAAAGGCGTGGTTCCCACTCTAACACACGGTATCAACCTCAACCAGCTATAACAGCTCCCGCATACACCCATAAGGTACAACCACACGACGTAACACATCACACATATGACCAAAACAACATCTCTGACCACCATAGCTGCCCATAATCAAATCTAGCACCGACAAATAACCTCATCTTAGCTAAAACATTATCCCAAACCTTCTCAATGCTGGCAACAATGCAAGAAACATAAAGATCTCATAACCATTCACCCAAATCAACAAGTCATACCAACGCCACATGGGTGCACATCTTGCAAGCTAAAACCCAATAAACACAACGCGAATATGCCTGAATATTGAAAGAGAATCACATGAGAGAATAATCAAACAAGCCCGACATGCACAAATTTCCATCAGTATCATACTGTGAATCAATTCCATAAGGGAGAATCAAAACATATGAACTAATCACAAGGATCTCATCCTAATATAACTCCATCGTGGCACGCATCCCGATTCAAACATATCAAACCGCATGAAAATGCGAGGATCCCATCCTCAGCTCTGAATTACAAGTAGAATACACATCATACCAACCGAAACCTTCCACTAATTCAATTCCGCGAAACTCAATCACCATACATAACGAACTCCCATACCGGTAGAGCATCTAAATCACAAATCGTATCCAAATCGTCCAGAAATCACATCAAAATCTACCCTAATGAGTAACAGAAAGTCACTTCTAGTCCCATAGCTCTCAATAGTGAACAAAACAAAATGATAGACACGGGCTACCACTATAGAATCTCCCAACAGGGGTAAACGCATAAGCAGAGTACAAAATCACAAAACTCACCCATATGTGAAGCAAGATAGGAGGACTTACCCCTATAAACAGAAGTGAATCAAAATAAGAATAATGACCCTTTATAACAAATCGAAACCATACCTATAATGACACCATCTGGTACAGCGGCCTCAGCCCTACCATAGAAAGCATATCAACGGGCCAGGCCTCCTCCTCTAGGGCACCCTCTACCCGCCAGTCCTCTACCCCTAGCTGGCTGTGCCGGTGGAGTAGCAACTGGAATGGAGCCCGTAGGTGCTCTGATCAATATCATGCCCCGAACTCGGGGAGTGCGACCGGTGCTCAACCGAGATAACCCGGCCAAGAAAGCCTACTAGATGCCTTCTACCCAACCTTTCCCATTAACAATATAAGAATCAGTTCAAGTGATAGACATGAGAAGAGTCAAGTGTTCCACATTCTTTTTCCATTACTCAAAGGATATTCATTTACGATTTCCAAAATATTACAAGTTTATAGATATGATTAAAAATAGGTTTACCAAATACCAATACTTCTAGTTTAATTCCCAACATAAGACACCACCCACAACCTGTCTACGGAGCTCTAAGTACAACAGAACTGAAGAATGGAAGTGTTGGCGACAAGGCCTCGGCTATACCTCAAAGCACAAAATACAACGTCAAATGACATAAAGCTCGGATCAGAGTAGGGCTCACCAAAACCTGCTAAATAGGGAGTAACTGCTATCGAGAATCAAGATCGCCAGCTGATGAACCACCTACATCCATTGAAGATGCAGTGCCCCCGGCAAAAAGGACACTAGTACATGTGGAATAGTACTGGTATGTAAAGCTAAATGTCCTCTTTCAAAATAGAACGCCAATATAAGAAGGGGAAAAACTATGGAAACAACAAGTAACAATCAACAATATCCAAATGCCAAGTTTAAAACATAACCATTTTCAAAATACGGATATAATATATTTTTGGTTAGGAGATCATTAGTATCGATATAGATATACAACCGTGTATTTTGCACAGAGTCTGATCACGACCCGATCGGCTAGGTCATTTTCCCCGAAGATATCAACCACAATTACAATTACTATCACGAACTTCAATCATTATTTCAATCACAATCTTAAGCACAATTTCAATTATAATTTCCAGCAAAATCACCACCATGTGTGCGGCATGGCGTCCGATCATGACCCGACCAGCTAGGCTGTCTCACCACAATGCTGTGTGGATTCACATCACCCTTTTCTAGTAATCACCTCATCCCAATAAAGGGGAATATTCTCATCACAACAATCTCATCCCAAATAAGGGAAATAATCACAATGCACCCTACACTGGCACGTATAGTTTTGGTGTTAGGTTATTCCTACCTATCCTTCCTCGGTGACTAACGATACTCCCAAAAATATTTTGTTTTGCAAATAAGGGAAACAAAAGTACAAATATATTTTACATTCACCTCATTATCTTTCACACTATATATATCTTCATTAGTACTTTCAACCCTTCACAATATCATTATTTCCTTGGCTCTCTTGGCCATACTTATTATTCTTCATTCATGGCACGGTGGCCATATCTCATATTCCATACTTTTATTTCTTTACTTTCAAGGATCATCATCACAAACATTAACATATCAAATATTTCGGAAATCATAACTTCAAGTTCATTAGTAATGGAAACTTTAAACACAATAGGTTTCTTCCCAAAGAATGGGGCAAACTGGCCAGCAGTAGAAACACACGTTAAAATTATAAACGAGCAATACACCATTTATTTTTGAAATACTTTTCCCAAAAAGGGTAGTGCACAATTTCAATTCATAAATATGTAAAGGCTTAAAACACATTGGAAATACTTACGGAGCATAGCATTAGTTAAAGTAGCCAGATTGGGGCATGACTTGAGGACATAAGCTTTTAGGAAAATCTATTTTTGAAGTCAATTTGGAAGAGTTGAATCAAGGCTCATTTCATAACATTTCTCGTATTATTTCATTTCATTGGCACCATTGGCTACAAGTATAATTTTCATTCTTTGTACGTTGGCCATACTTTATATCTCCAACTCACTTCTTTCACTTTCAAGCATCTTAATAGATTATAAACAATATGAACATTCGAAATCAAGGCCTTAAGTATATATATATGAGCAATAGGAGTTTTAGACGCATTGAATATTCTTTCCAAGTTAAGAATAATGGACTTTCATTTGAAACACGACTCAGAGCCATAACATTTTAATACACATATTATTCTTGAACACATTCCCGAAGGATAACATAATGTGATAGGAACATTCGGAATATATTTTGAATACATAATTCTCGACACTTTGATTACTCGGAACAATCGAATTTATTGGGAATAACTCGGAACATGGGAATAAGGAACTTGAGCCAACCATACTTGAAACTTACGTGAACATCATGGAATTCAATTCTAAGAGAGTAGTTTAGCTAACATACCTTTCTTTGAGCTTTTCTTAAATTACTACAACGTCCCAATACTCTTAGCAAATTCAATTTATAGGAAGATAGGAAAAATTGAATATTAATTGGATGGATTCTCATGATATAGCTCTTTTAGGAATTTTGTCAAACACCTATAATGCAAGATTGACTACAAAGCTTTACAATGGTGATCCTTTCCTCCCTTAACCAATTTCAACAAGATACTACCTAAAATAGTTCAACAACCTCCCATTCTACCACCTATTGGCACATGCATGGCCTATCTCCAACTTCACAATCTACTTAGACCCTAAACAACTTGCATGGATGATGTAGGACAATAACTTACCCGGATAGATGGTGGTCTGGTGAGTGGCTTCTTGATTCTTGAAGATTGGTGCACCAATGGGTGATTAGAATGCTATATTTCCTCTTTCTCTCTCTAAAGTATTCTTACATCGCTCAAAAATCATCAGACATCCGCTTCAAAATGAGCCCCTAAGGCTATTTATCAAAATGGGGTCGGGTTATAAAAATAGGAAAATGGACCCTCCGAACTCAAGTCTGCGGTAACAGAATGGACCGCATAACAGATATGTGGCCCGCAAATGGACCGCAAAATGATGCCAATAACTAGGCTGGTATGGACTAGTCTGCGGTCCACAGACCACTTATGCAGCTGCAGAGTGGATCGCAGAATCATTCTCCAAAATTCTTCATGCCAAATTTGCGACGGATGTATGGATCGTGAAACAACTATGAGATCGCATAAGGGACCGCAAAGAAACCTTCAAAATTCAACAAATTCTCTGTTCAACTCCGCGATGATTATGTGGCCAGCGAAATGGTTCTGCGGTCGCGAAACTGACCGCAGAATCGCCTTCTTCAGCCAAAAATTTCCATTAACTCCTCAGTGCATTCTTCAACCCAAAAGGTCTGTACCGCGGTGAGCTTGCTCGCCGCGAAGAATTTCTACAATCCTCAAACATGTAAGTCTACCTCGGCACCATAAAAACTCAAATTCCTAGGCACAATTTACGGAGCCTTACATTGAAATCTACCCCTCTCGAGTCTGGGACAATCTCTCATGATGTGCCTAGTATCACCACTCTCATAACAACCCCTCTGCAGGCATGGCTAGTCATACTGAGTCTGTGCTAAATAGCTGAAATAACTCCTATAGGAAACCCGTGCCGGTGGTGCCCTAAAAGATGACTGCCCCACATGAGTACCCTAACTAACTGGAGCACCATGATCATTATGAAGTGCGGACTGGACTAGTCGACTGCCCGAGCCTACGCCATAATGGGTCATAGCTGAAGAGTAAAATTCACTGAACCCTCCAGCACCTTGAGCCCTTTTGTTCTTCTTATCCTCCCTCTCATCACCCCAAATACGCTCTAAACTCCTGGCAATCTCCATCACCTGCTAAAATAGAGTATCAGTCGCAAACTCCTGAGCCATGTTGAATCTAAGACCATAACTGAGCCCCTTAATAAATCTGCAGACTCACTCTCTGACTGTAGGAACCAAAGTAGATGCATAACGGGATAACTCAGTGAACCTGATGGTATACTCTGACACTGTCATGATGCCCTGACGCAGTTGCTCAAACTCTGTATGCCATGCATCCTGGAGGGTCTGGGGAACAAACTCCCTCAAGAAAATCTCTGAAAATTGAACCCAAGTGGGTGGTGCTGCATCGGGTGGTTTACCCTCCTCATAAACCTGCCACCACTGATACACTGCACCCGACAGCTGAAATATAGTAAAAGCAACTCCACTCACCTCCACAATACCCATGGTGCGGAGAATACGGTGACACTTCTCTAGAAATCCATGTGTATCCTCGATAGCTATGCCACTGAAAGTAGGTGGAATGTACTTCTTGGACCTCTCAAGTCTCTACTCCTCCTCTTATGCCCCTGGCCTGACCTCAGGCTGAACCGGAATAACAGGCTATACCGGCACCACACTCGGAACCTGATCAATGTGAGCCCGCTTCTCTGGAGCACGGGCGGTGGGAGTCTAAGCTCTTCCCTTAATCTGCGAAGTAGCTGGTGCACTTTAGATCAATCCCTCATGAGCCAATATACCAAACATGCTTAGGAATTGTGCTAAAGTCTCCTGAAGTACGGGGGTAACAACAGGTGCCTCTGGTACCTGTCCCCCAACCGGAGCTACTAACGGCTCCTCCACTGTTGCTCTGGCAGGTGCTCTAGCTGCGGCACGTACCCCTCCCCGGCCCTTTCCTCGGCACCGTCCTCTTGCGATTATAGCAGGGGGCACTGGTGTCTGCTCAGCTGATCCGGTAGCGCATGTTCTTACCATCTGTGAGAGAATAGAGAAACAAAGGCTCAAACTTCGAAATCAACAAATTCGTACAACAGGAATGAAATAAGTGGAAGTTTCCTAATAGTTCTGTATCCTCTCGAAGATAAGTACAGACATCTCCATACCAATCTGCAAGACTCTACTAAACTCGCTCGTGACTCGTAGAACCTATGAACCTAGAGCTCACATACCAATTTGTCACGAGCCCAAACTCCCTCTAAAGGATGTTGTGATGGCACCTAGTCTCTAAGACTAGGTAAGCCGATTACTATAACAATTAAGCTAGTTTTTAACAATGATAATTTGAAATAAAGTTTAATATGAATACCAAAACAAGAGTGAAATGAGCCTACGCGGCAATAATCATAACAACCTCCCAAGACTGGTAAACCAGAGTCACGAACTCTAGTTAAGTACATGGAAAGATCTCCAAGATAAAAATACAATAATGTTCAAATAGCAAGCTAACAGTACAATGAAAGGAAATAACTCCAAGGGACTGCGACGACCATGCAGCTCTACATTGAATCCTCGTGAACAATAAGCTAAATCTGCCCGAGTCTGATATCTCCAATACCTGGCCCCGCACAAAAATATACAGAAGTATAGCATGAGTACACCACGTTCGGCACCAAGTAAGTATCAAGACTAACCTCGGTGGAGTAGTGACGAGGTACAAGTCAAGATACCCACTAGACAAAATAACCTGTGCAGTATAGAAGTATATAGCTAATAAAGGAAAGCAGGAATTAGTAAATGGAAACAAAAATCGACGTATGATACAAACAGCAGAGCAATAAGAACATCATGAAAGTACCATTGGAACCAAATAAGGAACACAAATGACAAATAATTAATCAAGTCATTCTAACACAAGTTCTCAACGAAATTACCCGAGATACTTCATCTCATAGTCACAAGTCACGGGTCTCAACCCACCATCATATGCTCACGGCACCTTGTGCCCCCATCTCAAATCACAACCGCATGGACAACTCACGTGCAAATACATCAATCTGCACGGCATGATCACATGCTCATATTCACAATCTGCCTGGCGTGGTCACAGCTCAAAATCACAATCTGCCCTGTATGGTCAGAGGCTAACAATCATAATCTACTCGGCATGATCACAGGCTCAAAATCACAATCCCCCCGACATGGTCACAGGCTCACAATCACAATCTACCCGGCATAATCATATGCTCAATAGCAACATGGAAACAGATAATACAAGAACACATCGGCATGATTAATAAATGTCAAGTTCCACACTCCTGGGCTAGTATAAGTGGCATGCTATGGTGTATGCTTGTGTGAGTGTATTATTTCAGCCCAAGTCAACAAGTAATATCAAATACATCGAGTAGCTCATATAACCAACACAACAAGTCACGTAAGGTGTATGATATTTACAAGGAAAATCACACCATCCCTTACATTGCCACCCTTATCTCTCTGATAGCCACCCGTATCACTCTGCCCTGACAATATAATTAGCCACCCGTATCACTCTGTATAATAGCCACCCTTATAGCTCCGTCAGGACAATAACACAATAGCCACCCGTATCACTTTGTACACTCAACAACAGTGAGATGCCACCCGTATGCCCCGCATAACAACGACGGTGAAATGTCACCCTTATACTCTGTATAACAACAACCAAACCACACAACAATTCACATGTGCTAACATCACAACAATACTATATGTCAACTCGTACAACAAGTGCCCATAAGCCACAACCTTTCCAAAGATTCAACAACATCAAATTTTCCACAAACAATAGCCCATGGCTCAAACACAATGTGTATAGAATCTTAATAACAACAAATGAACGGAAAAGTAACTCAACAAAGAACAACATCCCCTTTAAACACAACTTCAACTAAAATAGATTAATGACTTTCGATAACCTCAATTCCAATTATTTGTTAAGGATAAACTCGATAGTGAAAGTATTTCCATGAAATGGCAACTTCGGATTCTAGTGTATGAATTAGGCTAACAATGAAAGAGATGGCACGAAATAGTACTACGTCTAAATGCATGAAAATAACCCGGCAACAAAAGGATATCATGTAACAGCAGTTTCAACTAAGAGTAACTCAACAATAAAATAAATCATAAAATGATAAAAGTGGTAACAACTTCAAATAAGGCATATAAGAGCAAACTCGACAAGTAAAGAATGTGACATGTACCGACAACTTCAAATAAAGCATGTGATAGTAGACATGACGAATAAAGAGATAACATGTGCTAACAATTCTAAATAAATACATGAAGGAAGCCTAAGAGTCTAAATCAGTTAATTTCCACATATAAGCTCGAGTACGTACGCGTCACCTCACCTACACGGCTTTCACATAACACAAATAACACAAACGACCCAAATCCTATGAGGTAATTTCCCCCACATAAAGTTAGGCAAGATACTTACCTCAAAGAAGCTAAATGAATACTTTAAAATGACCCTTTTGTGTGAAACAACCTTCGGACGACTCAAATCTAGCCAAAATAACTTAATATCATAAATAAAAATCATATGAAAGAATTCAATATAATAAAGCTTCGATCTTTAATAAACACTAAAAATTCAACCCAAAACGTCAACCCCGGTCTTGTACCTAGGAACCTGAAAATATTCATAAAATCCAATCACCCATTCTGATATGAGTCCAACCATACCAAAATTATCCAATTCCGACATCAAATCAGCCTTCAAATCCTCATTTTACATTTTTTTGAAAGTTTATACAACAATTCTCATTTTCTCCCATTCAATTAACTAAGTTAATGTTAAAAACAAAGATGGAATCATGAAATATAATTAAATGCGGATAAAGAACACTTACCCCAATCCAACACGTGAAACTCCCCTCCAAAATTGCCCAAATCCGAGCTCTCTAACTCGAAAAAAGATAAAAATATCAAACCCTTGATATATAATATCATATGCCCAGCACTTCCACTTATATGGATTCACCGATGCATATGTGTAGCCGCATCTGCAGTGCATCTGCGGAATATTCATCGTAGATGCACAAACAACTAAAATTCCTGATGACCGCACTTGCGTCCAAGACACCGCACCTATGGTGTTGCATCTGCAAACAATAAAGCGAACCTGCGCATCCGCCTTTGCGACAAACACTCCGCATCTGCGGAGACTTCCAACCCAGTTCACACTCGCACCATCACATAGCCACTCGCACCATCACATCGCAAATGCGCAAAACCTCAACTCCCCGTCATCTCGCTTTTGCACTTCTTGTCTGCACCTGCGATTGTCGCACCTACACCCAGTGGTCCGTAGGTGCGACCACACCAGATCCCTGCCCAAACCAGTTTCACCCTACATGATTTAAAAGATTCGAACCCGTCTGAAACATACTCGAGGCCCCCGGAACCCCGTCCGAATACACCAACAAGTTCTATAACATAAGACGGACCTGCTCAAGGCTTCAAATCACATCAAAACCACGAATCATACCTCAAATCAAACTTAATAAACTTATGAACTTCCAACTTCTACAACTCGTGCCGAATCATATCAAAATCAAGCCGGAATAACCTTAAAGTTTGCATGCAAGTCCCAAATGACATAACGAAGATATTCCAACTATCAAAATCGCAATCCAATCACGATATCCACAAAGTCAACTCCCAATCAAACCTCTCAACCTTCTCAAAACTTCAACTTTCCAATTTTTGCCAAAGTGTATCAAATCAACCTACGAACCCCAAAATCCAAATCCAAACACACGCCTAAGTCCAAATTCACCATACAAAGCTATCGGAATCATCAAAATACCATTCCAGAGTCGTTTACACAAACATCAAACTCCGATCAACTCCTACCACTTAAGCTTCAAAAATAAGAATCCTTCTAAATCAATCCCGAATCATCCGAAAACCGAACTCGACCACACACCCAAGTCATAATATATAATATGAAGCTACTCGAGACCTTAAGCCACCAAACAGAATGCTAATTCTCAAAATGACCGGTCGGGTCGTTATAGTTAAGCTTTAAGCTATAATGTTTCTCATATTTGTAACCTTATTGTGAAGTATTTGAGCCATGCTTGATCCTATATAGAGGCTAAAATCCCTGAATGAACTTGATAAATGCTAATTCTGTGATGAAATTACCGATTTGAGCTATGATAGCACACTTTCCACATTCCTACACTTTAGCATGTCATTTATACAAGTTCAGGAGCATGAGATTAGATATTCATTCATCATATACATGTACTCTTGTATATTTGCTTCTATGTGATATGATTTGGTATAGATGCATGTGACCACGCCGGGCGGATTGTGTTGTTATGCATGTGACCATATCGGGAGGATTGTGTTATTATGCATGTGACTACGCTGGGCGAATTGTGTTGTTATACCTGTGACTACGCCAAGCAGATTATGTTGTTATGCCTGTGACCACGCCGGGCGGATTGTACTGTTATGCATGTGACCACGCAGGATGGATTATGATATTGAGCATGTGACCCTACTCGGCTGGTAGTACATTGAATTGGCCATGCTTGCGTGTGTATATGGATCAATCCCACTAGGGTTATCCTCTAGTATTTCTCTCTTGATGGTGTACATGCTGATATTGAGGAAATTTGGCCAGTATTTGTTTTGATTTTGCATTTCATCTTTACTTACAATTTCCGTGATTAATTACCTGATTTAACTTCATAGCATCTCTATATGCTGAACATTTATTGAGCAAAGTAGTTGAGTAATTGTACACATACACACACAGATGCCTCTTCCTGTGCTTTATGATTTAATTTCATTATTGCTAAAACTGATGAAACTGTACAGGTTATAGCTAGTATAATTTATAAATCTAGCTTCTTTTACCTCGTCGAGGTTAGTGATGATACTTATTGAGTACATTGGATTGGTTGTACTCATACTTCACTTTGCACTTAATTGTGCAGATCCAGGTGTGGCGACCAGTTACCAGCAGTAGATTTTCATTAATGGACTGAGAGATGAGAGGCGAGGTAAAGATGCATCCATGGACGCAGTTTTGACTTGTCTTTTCTTATGTATTGTTGTTTCAGTTCAAACAGTACTGTTATTTAGTTTTTTTCCAGACTTATACTCCGTTGTAGAGCTCATAACTCTGTATTTACTAGTTTCTAGGGATTTATCTTGTATTGGCAGTATCTTGTTACATTGAGGTTTCAGACTTGTGTTATTTCTATAAGTTATGTTGTTTTGGCTCTTAATTGTTAAGCTTTACCTTGCCTAGCAGGTGTGTTACGCGCCATCACGACGTGTTGAGATTTTGGGTCGTGATAATTTGGTATCAAAGCCCTAGGTTCATAGGTATTAATAGTCATGAGAAACTTTAGTAGGGTCTTGAAGATCGGTACGGAGACGTCTGTACTAATCTTCGAGAGGCTACCAAACTGTTAGAAAATTTTACTTTCTTGTATTCTTGTTGTGCGAATTTGTTATTTCCGAAATTTGAACTTGAATCTTCTATTCTCTCACAGATGGTGAGGACACGTGCGACCGAATCAGGCAAATATCCTCTAGTACTCCCAATCAAGGCCGCGAGAGGCTGGGACGCGATAGAGGCTGAGGTGTGGCACGTACTATAGCTAGAGCAGCACTTGTGTAGCCACCAGTTGCTCTAACTTAGGAGCAAGTACCAGATATGGTTGAGCTGGTGGGACTAGCTCAGGCACTAGCAATGTCTATTGTGATTCCTGGCCTTCAGGAAGCCTTAGCAAAGATTTTACTGTGTGCACGAGTCAGGCTCAGGCGGTCTCAGTTCCACCTGCACTAGACACTTCACAGGTTGGGTAAGGTCCTAAAACTCCTGATGCTCTTACTCCAGAGCAGCTAGCTCAAGGAATCCAAACACTTGGTGTATTGCCAGTTCAGCGGGTTGCTGCCACTAGGACCGAGGTTGGTCCCCATATGAGTGATGAGGAGTAGAAGATAATGGAGTGGTTTGGGAGGGTTAAGCCTCCGGAGTTTGGTGGAGTAGTGTCAGAGGATGCGCAATATTTCATAGACTATGGTCAGCAGATTCTTTGCACATCGGGTATTTTGGACATTAGTGGGGTTTCATTCACTACTTTTCAGTTGACTGAGGTAGCCTACCGATGGTGGTAGGCTTATGAGTTGAGCAGGCCAGCTGATGCGACGCCACTTACATGGCATGAGTTCTCAATTCTCTTTTTAGAGAAGTTTGTCCCACAGACTTCTAGAGAAGAGTTGCATAGGCATCATGAGCACTACGCTAGGAGGGTATAACAGTGACTCGATATGAAATGAGGTTTTCAGAGTTGGCTCGTCACACGGTATGGTTGGTTCCCACTGAGCGAGAGAAGATTTGGAGGTCGTTGATGGTATCAACTATGGATTATGCTTTATTGTGGCTCAGAAGGTTGGGACGTGTGCAAGGTTTGATAAGGTGGTCGATATTGCCAGACGCTTGGAGTTGGTTCACAGGCAGAAGTGTGAGGAGCGCGAGGCCAAAAGGCCTTGTAGTTCAGGTGATTTCAGTAGTGCCTCATCTGGAGGCCGTTCCTACTATAGTAGAGGTCGTTCGTATAAACCCATTCAGATAGCTCGCCGTGTTCCTCTTAGTTCTTCAGCTAGCCACAACTCCTACAATGCACTCCTAGCTCAGTCATCATTCAGTGCATTGCCGGCACAGAGTTCTTACTGTGCTCCATTTGCTCAGGTTTCCACGGGTAGTTCTTCAATCTATCAGGGTCAGCAGCCTATCAAGAGGGGTTGCTATGAGTGCGGAGACTTGAGTCATCTCAAGAGAGATTGCCACAGACTATTGAGTAGGGTCCCACAACAGAGTTCTCAGCCTAAAATCCTAGCACCAGCAGCTACACCACCTACACAGCCAGCTCGCGGTGGGCCCCAGTCAGCTCGAGGCTGCCCTAGAGGGGGAGGTTGATTAGGTAGTGGTCAGGCCCGTTGCTATACATTTCCAGCCTGGCCAGAGGTAGTTTCCTCTAATTCCATGATCACAGGCATTGTTTTAGTATCCCATAACGATGCTTCAATATTATTTGATCTTAGTTCCACTTATTCATATGTGTCATCATACTTTGCTCGTTGTTTGGATATGACCTATGATTCTTTAGTTATCTATGTTCATGTATCTATATTGATGGGTGATTCTATTGTTGTGGACTATGTGTATCAGTCATGTGTGGTGACTATTGGGGGATTAGAGACAAGAATTTATCTTTTAATTCTTAGCATGGTTGATTTTGACATGATTTTAGGCATGGATTGGTTATTTTAGGCATGGATTGGTTGTCACCATGTCACACCATTCTGGATTGTCATGCTAAGACTCTGACTTTAGCGATGCCGGAGTTTCCTAGGGTTGAGTGGAGAGGTTCCTTGGATTATGTGCCCAGTAGAGTGATTTCATATTTGAAGGCTCAGCGGATGGTTGAGACGGGATGTCTGGCATAGTTGGCCTTTGTGAGGGATGTTAGTACTGATACTCCTACCATTAAGTCAATTTCGGTAGTTAGAGACTTTCCCGATGTGTTTCTTGTAGACCTGTCGGGCATGCCACCCGAAAAGGACATTGATTTTTGTATTGATCTAGTGTCGGGCACTCAGCCTATATCTATTCCTCTGTATCATATGGTACCAGCAGAGTGGAAAGAATTGAAGGAACAGCTTCAGGAGCTAATTGATAAGGTATTCATCAGTCCTAGTGTGTAGCCTTGGGGTGCACCGATTCTATTTGTGAAGGAGGAGGATGGTACTATGCGAATGTGCATTGATTACACGTAGTTGAACAAAGTTACAATTAAGAACAAGTACCATTACTGCACATTGATGACTTATTTGAATATCTTCAGGGTGTTATAGTGTTCTCTAATATTGATTTGAGGTTGGGGTATCACCAGTTGAAGATTCGGGATTCTGATATTCTGAACACGGCATTCAGGACCCACTTTGGTCACAACTAGTTTCTTGTAATGTCTTTTGGGCTGACCAATGCCCCAACAACATTCATGCATTTGATGAATAGCGTATTCTAGCCATATCTTGATTTATTTGTCATAGTATTCATTGATGATATATTGGTGTATTCACATAGCTAGAAGGAGCATGAGCAGCACCTGAGATTATACTCTGGACTTTGAGGGAGAAGAAGCTATATATGCTAAATTCTCCAAGTGTGAGTTTTTGCTTAACTCGGTGGGTTCTTGATCCACGTGGTGTCTAGTGAGGATATCAGAGTATATCGAAGAAGATTGAGGTTGTTCAGAGTTGGCCCAAACCCTCTTCAGCTACTAAGATTTAGAGTTTTCTTGGTTTGGTCAGATATTATTGTCGTTTTGCAGAGGGCTTCTCGTCCATTGATGCACCTTTGACCAGATTGACCCAGAAGGGCACCCCGTTCAGGTGGTCGGATGAGTGTGAGGAGATCTTTCAGAAGATAAAGACCACATTGACCACAACTCCAGTTCTAGTTTTCCCTTCGGCATCAGGTTAATATATGTTTCATTGTGATGCTTCTCGGATTAGTACTTGGTGTGTCTTGATGTAGAAGGGTAGGGTGATTGCTTATGCTTCTAGCCAGTTGAATCCTCATGAGAAGAACTACCCCGTTCATGATCTAGAGGTAGCAGCCATTGTTTACACAATGGAGATTTGGAGGCATTCTCTCTACGACATGTATTATGAGGTATTTATAGATCATCAGAGTCTTCAACACTTGTTTAAATAGAAGGATCTGAATTAGAGGCAGCAGAGGTGGTTGGAGTTGTTAAAAGACTATAATATCACTTTTTTGTATCATCCCGGGAAGGCCAATGTGGTGGCCAATGCCTTGAGTAGAAAGGCCGAGAATATGGGTAGCCTTGCATATATTCCAGTTGAAGAGAGACCTCTAGAATTGGATGTTAAGGCATTGGCCAATCAGTTCATGAGGTTAGATGTTTCGGAGCCTAGCTGGGTTATTGCTTGCGTGGTTTCTCAATCTTCTTTTTATGATCGCATCATAGAGCGCCAATATGACGACGCACATTTGCTTGTGCTTAAGGACACGGTACAATACGGTCATGCTAAGGAGGTTTTCTATTGGATGTGACAAGGTGTTGCGGATGCAGGGTCGGATCTGTGGGCCCAATGTGGATGGGTTATGTGAGTTGATTCTTGAGGAGGCCCACAGTTCGCGGTATTCCATTCATCCGGGTGCTGCTAAGATGTATCAGGATTTTAGGCAGCACTATTGGTTGAGGAGAATAAAGAAAGATATAGTGAAGTATGTGTCTCGGTTCTTGAACTTTCTGTAGGTGAAGTACGAGCATCAGAGGACGGGCGGTTTGCTTCAGAGACTTGAGATTCCCGAGTAGAAATGGGAGCATGTTACCATGGACTTCGTTATTAGGCTCCCACAGAATTTGAAGAAGTTTGATGTAGTTTGGGTGATTGTGGACTGGTTGACCAAGTCTGGATATTTCATTACGATTGTGACTACCTATTCTTTAAAGCATCTGGCTCAGATCTATATCTGTAAGATTATGCGTCGTCACAGTGTGCCGGTGTCCATTACTCTTTATCGAGGCATGCAGTTCACATCGCAGTTCTGGAATGCAGTGCAGCGAGAGTTGGGTACGCGGGTTGAGTTGTGTATAATATTTCAACCCCAGACAAACGGACAGTTCAAGCACACCATTCAGATCTTGGAATCAGTTTCTACCTCTTGCATAGTTTGCCTACAACAATAGCTACCTATCGAGTATTTAGATAGCTCCTTATGAGGCCTTATATGGGAGGCGGTGTCATCCTCTGGTTGGTTGGTTTGAGCCGAGAGAGGCTAGGTTATCGGGTACTGATCTAGTTCGAGATGCCTTGGAGAAAGTCAAGTTGATTCAGGAGAAGAGTTATGCTGATATGAAGGTCTGTGATGTTGCATATATGGTGGGTGAGAAGGTTTTACTTAGAGTTTTGCCCATGAAGGGTGTGATGAGGTTCGGGAAGAAGGTCAAGTTGAGCCCTCGGTATTGTAACGACCCGGCCAGTCGTTTTGAATATTATAATCCTGTTTCCCCGTTTACTACTCAATATATGCTTTACAGTTATTTTATGACTTACCGAGTTAGTTGGTTCGGGTCCGGAAGAATTTTGGAGTGAAATGAGACACTTAGTCTCTTAATTGAAATTATAAGTTGGAAAAGTTGACCGGGTATTGACTTATGTGTAAATGACCTCAAAATTTAATTCTGATGATTTCAATAGCTTCGTATGGTGATTTTGGACTTAGGAACGTGTCCGAAAAATTATTTGGAGGTCCGTAGTGGAATTAGGCTTGAAATGGCGAAAGTCAAATTTTTGGGAAGTTTGACCGGGGGATTGACTTTTTGATATCGCGGTCGAAATCCGATTTTAAAAATTTTAATAGGTTCGTTATGTCATTTATGACTTGTGTGCAAAATTTGAGGTCAATCGGACTTGATTTGATAGGTTCCGACGTCGTTTGTGGAAACTTGAAATTTCAAAGTCCATTAGGCTTGAATTGGGGTATGATTCATAGCTTTAGCGTTGTTTGAGGTAATTTGAGGGTTCGACTAAGTTCGTATGATGTTATGGGACTTGACGGTATGTTTGGTTGAGGTCCCGGGGGCCTCGGGTGAATTTCGGATAGTTAATAGATCAATTTTGGACTTGGCATTACATCTGAAGAATGTTTGTTTTCTCTCACTAGTTTCCTTCTACGCGATCGCATGAGAATGTCCGCGATCACGTAGGCTTGTTTGAGGCACTGATGATTTTGTTCTTCGCGGTCGCGTGAAGAGGGCCACGATCGCGTAGCTATGCGAGTTTTTTATTCGCGAACGCGTGAAGAAGGTCGCGTTTGCATAGAGTAAGTGGAGCAGAAGTAGAGGTCACGCGTTTTGTGCTTCGCGATCGCGTAGACAAGTTTGCGATCGCGTAGGCCTTTGAGAGTGAGCTTCGCGATGGCGTGGAAAAGTCCGCGATCACATATGGTTAAATCTGGGCAGTGCAAATTTTTGCTTCGCGATCACGGGTGGTTGTCCACAATCGCGTAGAGCATATGACTGGGCAAAGAGATTAAGTTCCCATTTTCCATTTTTACCGATTTGGAGCTCGGACAAAGGCGATTTTTGGGAGATTTACAGAGAAAACAAAGGGGTAAGTGTTCTTAAATGATATTGGTTAAATTACCTGAATCCATGGTTGTTTTTAGCATTTAATGGGTGAATTAAGTTGGAAAATGTAGAAAACCCTCTTGGTTTAATTTGAAGATTTGAGGGTCGAGTTGAAGTCGGATTTTGGTAAAACTGGTATGGTTAGACTCGTGGTTGATTGGGCTTTCGGATTTTGTAACTTTTGTCGGGTTCCGAGACGTAGGCCTCACGGGCGATTTTTGAGCTAAATTTCGGATTTTGTTAGAAAATTAGTATTTTCTTATGGAATTAATTCCAATAAATTTTATTGACTGAATCGAATTATTTGTGGCTAGATTTGAGGTGTTTGGAGGCCAATTCATGAGGAAAAGACATTGCAGAATAAAGAATTACACGGCTTGAGGTAAGTAACAGTTTTAAATTTGGTCCTGAGGGTATGAAATCCCAGATTATGTGTTATGTGATTGCTTTTGAGGTGACGCACATGCTTGGTAACGAATATGTGGGCGTGCACTGTAGGAATTGTGACTTCGTCAAATTCCATGGGACTGTGTAGTTGAATTATCTGTTGATATCCGTACATTCTCTACGTGTTAGGGAAAATTTAGCCGAGACTCGCATTAAAAATCATGCTTAGACATATGATGTTATTATTGGTACCCACTGGGGTCATTTCTGTGGTTGAATTATATGTCCAAACTGTAATTTCACACTTAGTCATGTTTATTCATTTCATATCATATCTCAGTCACTGTTGCTATTTATTAAAACATCATGTTATCAATTTTGGGTTGATTATCATGATTTCTGAGAGCCCGAGAGACTGGAGAGGTTGATAACTGAGTGAGGCAGAGGGCCTAATTGTGAGGATATTTATGGATCGGGTTATACACCGCAGCACATTTTTATTGATTTATGCCATGATTGGCTTGATATAGCGCTTGGGTTAAAGGAGCCCCTCCGGAGTTTGTACACACCCCCAGTGAGCGCAGGTACCTACTGAGTGCGAGTATCGAGTGCTGAGTGATGAGTGACTGTGAGGAATGAGCGACTGTGAGGAAAGAGTGACTGTGAGGTTGGAGTGAATGGGAAGACTGAGTGACTGTTACTCTGAGAGGATACATTGATTTCATTATTTGCTGCAATTCAGCTCTCATATATCACTATTTTTGGAAATTTTGGAAAAACATTATTTTCTGTTTCGGTCAAACTTGATATGAAATTTCAGTGAAATCTTAAATGTTGAACTTGAGAGCATGCCTACTCTTTTATATTGGAAAGTACTGTATTTGGACTTAGCTGAGAAGCTCATCACTACTTTCAGTTCTTTATTTATTATTGTTGCTTACTGAGTTGGTTGTACTCATACTACACCCTGCACTTCGTGTGTAGATCTAGGTTATCCCGGATACTGTGGGTGTTTATTCTTTCACACAGTCGATTTTTCGGAGATTCAGAGGTAGCTGCTATGTTTCACACACCTTGTCTTTCCTTCCCTATCCTTTTGTTTATTGTATTTGGTCTTAGATTATTATAGACCACGTTTTCCAGACTTGTAATGTATAGATGCTTACGTACTCAGTGACATCGGGTTTTGGGAGTGTGTGTATCGGTATTTGCGAGACTTGTGGATTGTGTTTAAATATTATATTTTCAAACTTAAAAGAAATTATGGTTTATTGAGGTTGTCGGATTGCCTAGTATCGAGATAGGCGCCATCACGACAGGTTAGGATTTTGGGTCGTGACAAGTTGGTATCAGAGCCTAGGTTACATAGGTCTCACGAGTCATGAGTAGGTTTAGTAGAGTCTTGCGGATAGGTACGGAGACATCTGTACTTATCTTCGAGAGGCTGCCTAACCCTTAGGAAACTTTCACTTTCTTGTATTCTGTCGTGCGAATTGTTGATTCCGGAAACTAAATTTTTGTTATTCTATTCTACCAAATCGGACAGTCAGACGCCAGTACCACCAGCTAGGCCCGCGAGAGGCCGGAGCCATAGTAGAAGTCGAGGCCGAGGTAGAGGTTGAGGTGTAGCTCGTATAGCAGTTGGAGCAGCACCTGTAGCACCACCAGTTGCTCCAGCTCAGGAGTAGATACCAGATATAGCTGAATCGACAGGACCAGCTCAGGCACCAGCTGTGCCCATTGAGATTCCAGGCCTTCAGGATACTTTGGCCCAAATATTGACAATTTGCACTGGCCTTGCTCAGGTGATTTCGGCTCAGGCCGCACCTGCCACTTCTCGGGCCGGGGGAGGTACTCATACCCTTGTTTCCCGTACACCAGATCAGGTGATATAGGGACTTCAGATACCGGGGGCACTACCAGCCCAGCCGGCTACAGCTGTTCAGGCCCTGATAGTCCCCGTTATGGCAGATGATGAGTAGAGGAGACTTGAGAGATTTGGGAGGCTTCGACCTCCATCATTTAGCGGTGCTGAGTCAGAGGATGCTCAGGGTTTTCTAGATAAGTGCCAGCAGATACTTCGGACAACGGGTATTTTGGAGACCAGTGGGGTCTCGTTCACAACTTTTTAGTTTTCTGGAGCTGCCTTCAGATGGTGGGATACTTATGAGAGGCGCAGGCCGATCGGTGTTGTACCACTTACATGGTAGGAATTCTCCGTTCTCTTTTTGGAGAAGTTTGTGCCGCAGTCTCGCAGAGAAGAGCTGCGCAGACAGTTTGAGCAGTTACATCAGGATTGTATATTTGTGACGCAGTACGAGATGAGATTTTCTGAGTTGGCTCGTCACGCATTTTGGTTGGTTCCCACGGATAGGGAGAGGATTAGGAGGTTCATTGATGTCCTCATATATCATCTACGATTACTTATGACTCGGGAGAGAGTATCTGGTGCTACTTTTGATGAGGTAGTTGACATTGCTCGGCAGATAGAGATGGTTCATAGCCAGGAGCATGGAGATAGGGAAGCCAATAGGCCTCGTGGTCCAGGTGATTTCAGCGGTGTTTCTTCAGGGGGTCAGTGTTACCGCGGTAGGGGTCGTCCTTACAGACACCCTCAGGTTGGTCGTCCAGTTCACCGTGGTGCATCATCCAGCCAGGGTTCATATAGTTCTTATCAGGGTTAGTCATCTCTTAGTGCCCTGCCAGCCCAGAGTTCATCCCGTGCTCCTTCAGTTCAAGGTTCATTTACACCGGGTGCTTCTAGCAGTAATTCTGTTTCTCGGGGCCCAATTCAGTTAGCACCACCACCAGTACCGGGGAGTTGCTTTGAGTATAGGGAAATTGGTCATATGTGGAGACAATTTCCTCGTTGCTCGGGAGGTCCAGTGCAGTAGAGAAGTCAGACTACGACTTCAGCACTAGTTACTTCACCACCCGCCCAGCCATCTCGGGTTGGGGGTCAGTCAGCTAGGGGTCACCCAAGAGGGAGAGGTCGATCAGGTGGCGGTCAGGCCTAATTCTATGCTTTTCCTGCCAGGCCAGATGTCGTTACCTCAGATGCTGTTATCATAGGTATTATCTCAGTGTGCCACAGGGAAGCTTCTATATTATTTGACCCTGGTTCTACTTAATCGTATGTATCATCGTACTTTACTCATTATTTGGATATGCCTTGTAAGTCTTTAGTTTCACTTGTTCGTGTATCTACGCCGGTGGGCGATACTATTATTGTAGACCGTGTATATCGGTCTTGTGTGGTAACCATTGGGGGACTGGAGACTAAAGTTGATCTCTTATTGCTCAGTATGGTTGATTTCGATGTAATCCTGGGTATGGATTGGTTATCTCCATGTCATGCTATTCTAGACTATCATGCAAAAACCATGACGTTGGCGATACCGGGGTTGCTGAAGGTCGAATGGAGAGGTTCTCTAGATTATGTTCCCAGCAGGGTAATTTCTTATTTGAAACCCAATGTATGGTTGGGAAGGGGTGTTTGTCATATTTGGCTTTCGTGAGAGATGTTGATGTAGATACTCCTACTATTGATTCAGTACCGGTAGTGAGAGACTTTCTGTATGTATTTCCTGCAGACCTGCCGGGTATGCCGCCCGATAGGGATATTGATTTCGATATTGACTTGGTGTGGGGCACTCAGCCCAATCCTATTCCTCTATATCGTATGGCACCAGCTGAGTTAAAAGAATTGAAAGAGCAACTTCAAGAGCTTCTTAATAAGGGGTTTATTAGGCCTAGTGTGTCGCTTTGGGGTGCACCAGTTCTGTTTGTGAAAAAGAAAGATGGTACTATGCGGATGTGTATCGATTACAGGCAGTTGAACAAAGTTACAATCAAGAATAAGTATCCTTTGCCGCGTATTGATGATTTATTTGACCAACTTCAGGGAGCGAGGGTATTCTCCAAAATTGATTTGAGATCTGGGTATCACTAGTTGAAAATTCGGGATTTGGATATTCTAAAGACGGCATTCAGGACTCGTTATGGTCACTATGAATTTCTTGTGATGCCATTTGGGCTAACCAATGCCCTAGCAGCATTTATGCACCTGATGAATAGCGTATTCCAGTAGTATCTTGACTCATTTGTCGTGGTATTTATTGATGATATCCTGGTGTACTCAGGTAGCCAGGAGGAGCATGCACAGCACTTGGGTATTGTATTACAGAGGCTGAGGGACGAGAGACTATATGCCAAATTCTCTAAGTGTGAGTTCTGGCTTAGTTCAGTGGCATTCTTGGGATACATAGTGTCCAGTGAAGGGATTAAGGTGGATCCGAAGAAAATAGAGGCAGTTCAGAGTTGGCACAGACCATCTTCAGTTACTGAGATTCGGAGTTTTCTTGTCTTGGCCAGTTATTATCGTCGCTTCGTGGAGGGATTCTCGACTATTGCATCGCCTATGACTAAATTAACCCAGAAAGGTGCTCCGTTCAGGTGGTCGGATGAATGTGAAGAGAACTTTCAGAAGCTCAAGACAGCTTTGGCTACAACTCCAGTATTGGTGTTGCCTACACGTTCAGGGTCTTATATTGTGTATTATGACGTATCGCGTATTGGTCTCGGTGCAGTGCTTATGCAAGATGGTAGGGTGATTGCCTATGCATCCAGATAGTTAAAGGTACATGAGAAGAATTATTCGCTCCACAACTTTGAGTTAGCAGCTATTGTTCAAGCCTTGAAAATTTGGCGGCATTACTTGTACGGTGTCAATTGTGAGGTTTATACCGATCATCGGAGTCTACAACATCTCTTTAAATAGAAAGGTCTTAATTTGAGGCAGCGAAGGTGGTTAGAGTTGCTTAAGGATTATGACATCACCATTCTCTATCATCCCGGAAAGGCCAATGTGGTGGCCGATGCCTTGAGTTGTAAGGCGGAGAGTTTGGGCAGCTTAGCATACTTACCGGTAGCAGAGAGGCCTTTAGCCTTGGATGTTCAGGCCTTGGCCAAACAGTTTGTTAGATTGGATGTTTCCGAGCCGAATCGAGTTCTGGCTTGTGTGGTTTCTCGGTCTTCTTTATATGATCACATCAGAGAGTGCCAGTATGATGATCCCTATCTACTTGTCCTTAAAGACACAGTTCAGCACGGCGATGCCAAGGAAGTCACTATTGGGGATGACGGTGTATTACGGATGCAGGGCAGGCTATGTATGCCTAATATAGATGGTTTGCGTGAGTTATTCTCCAGGAAACTCACAGTTCGCGGTACTCTATTCATCCAGGTGCCGCGAAGATGTATCAGTATTTGAGGCAGCATTATTGGTGGAGGCGTAAGAAGAAAGATATAGTTGGGTTTGTAGCTCGGTGTTTAAATTGTCAACAGGTGAAATACGAGCATCAGAAACCGGGAGGATTGCTTCAGAGACTTGAAATTCCTGAGTGAAAATGGGAGCGTATTACCATGTATTGAAGGGTGTGTTGAGGTTTAGGAAGAAGGGCAAGTTGAGCCCTCGGTATATTGGGCCTTTTGAGATACTTAAGAAAATTGGAGAGGTGGCTTATGAACTTGCCTTGCCACCTAGTCTATCAGGTGTTCATCCAGTATTTCATGTATCCATGCTCTGAAAGTATGTCGGGGATCCGTTTCATATTCTGGATTTCAGTACAGTGCAGCTGGACGGTAATTTGACTTATGATGTGGAGCTGGTGGCTATTTTAGACCGGCAGGTTCGAAAGCTGAGGTCAAAGAACATAGCATCAGTGAAGGTACAGTGGAGAGGCCAGCCAGTCGGAAAAGCTACTTGGGAGATTGAGCAGGAGATGCGGAGCAAATATCCACACCTATTTGAGACTCCAGGTATGATTCTAAACTCGTTCGAGGACGAACGTTTGTTTAAGAGGGGGAGAATGTAACGACCCGGCCGGTCATTTTGAGATTTATAACCTCGTTCCCTCATTTACTGCTCAATTTATGCTTTACAATTATTTTATAACTTACCAAGTTAGTTGGTTCGGGTCCGGAAGCATTTCGGACTGAAATGAGACACTTAGTCTCTTAATTGAAAACTTAAGTTGAAAAAGTTGATCGAATATTGACTTATACGTAAATGACCTCGGAACTTAATTCTGATGATTCCAATAGCTTTATATGGTGATTTTGGACTTAGGTGCATGTCCGAAAAATTATTTGGAGGTCCGTAGTAGAATTAGGCTTGCAATGGCGAAAGTCAAATTTTTGAAAAGTTTGACCAGGGGGTTGACTTTTTGATATCGGGATCGAAATCTAATTCTGAAAATTTTAATAGGTCCGTTATTTCATTTATGGCTTGTGTGAAAAATTTGAGGTTAATTGGACTTGATTTGATAGGTTCCGGCATTGTTTGTGGAAACTTGAAATTTCAAAGTTTATTAGGCTTGAATTGGGGTATAATTCGTGGTTTTAGCATTGTTTGAGGTAATTTGAGGGTTCGACTAAGTTCGTATGATGTTATGGGACTTGACAGTATGTTTGGTTGAGGTCCCGGGGGGCCTGGGGTGAGTTTCAGATAGTTAACGGATCAATTTTGGACTTGGCATTCCAGCTAAAGAATGTTGGTTTTCTGGCACTGGTTTCCTTCTACGGGATCGCATGAGAATGTCTGCGATCGCGTAGGCTTGTTTGAGGCAGTGATGATTTTGTTCTTCGCGATCGTGTAGGTGTGCGAGTTTGTTATTCATGAACGCGTGAAGAAGGTCGCGTTCGCGTAGAGTAAGTGGAGCAGAAGTAGAGGTCACACATTTTGTGCTTCACGATCGCGTGGACGAGTCTGCGATCGCGTACACCTGTGAGAGTGAGCTTCACGATCGCGTGGATAAGTCCGCAATTGCGTAGGGTTAAATCTGGGCAGTAGAAATTTGTGCTTCGCGATCACGTGTGGTTGTCCGCGATCACGTAGAGCAAATGACTAGGCAGAGAGTTTAAGTTCTAAAAATGGGACTTCGTCCCATCTTCCATTTTTACCGATTTGGAGCTCGGATAAAGGTGATTTTTGGGAGATCTTCGATAAAACAAAGGGGTAAGTGTTCTTAACTCAATATTGGTTAAATTACCCGAATCCATGGTTGTTTTTAGCATTTAATGAGTGAATTAAGTTGGAAAATTTAGAAAACCCTCTTGGTTTAATTTGAAGATTTGAGGGTCGAGTTGAGGTCGGATTTTGGTAAAATTGAGACGGTTAGACTCGTGGTTGAATGGGCTTTCGGATTTTGTAACTTTTCTCGGGTTTCGAGACGTGGGCCCCACTGGCAATGTTTGAGCTAAATTTCGGATTTTGTTGGAAAATTAGTATTTTCTTATGGAATTAATTTCAATAAATTTTATTAACTGAATCGAATTATTTGTGGCTAGATTCGAGGCATTTGGAGGCCGATTCACGAGGAAAAGACATTGAAGAATAAAGAATTACACGGCTTGAGGTAAGTAACAGTTTTAAATTTGGTCCTGAGGGTATAAAACCCCGGATTATGTGTTATGTGATTGGTTTTGAGGTGACGCACATGCTAGGTGACGGGCGTGTGGGCGTGCACTGTAGAAATTGTGACTTGGTCAAATTCCATGGGACTGTGTAGTTGAATTATCTATTGATATTCGTACACTCTCTACGTGTTAGGAAAAATTGAGCTGAGACTCGTATTAAAAATCATGCTTAGACATATGTTGTTACTATTGGTACCCACTAGGGTCATTTCTGTGGTTGAATTATATGTTCAAACTGTAATTTCACACTCAGTCATGTTTATTCATTTCATATCATATCTCAGTCTCTGTTGCTATTTATTAAACCATCAAGTTATCAATTTTGGGCTGATTATCATGATTTCTGAGAGCCCGAGAGATTGGAGAGGTTGATGACTGAGTGAGGCCGAGGGCCTAATTATGAGGATATTTATGGATTGGGCTGCACGCCGCAACATGTTTTTATTAATTTATGTTATGATAGGCTTGATATAGTGCTTGGGCTGAAGGATCCCCTCCAGACTCTGTACACACCCCCAGTGTGCGCAGGTACCTACTAAGTGCGAGTGCCAAGTGAGAGTGTCGAGTGCCGAGTGATGAGTGACTGTGAGGAATGAGCGACTGTGAGGAAAGAGTAACTGTGAGGTTGGAGTGAATGGGAGGACTGAGTGACTGTTTCTCTGAGAGGATGCATTGATTTCATTATTTGCTGCATTTCAGCTATCATATATCACTATTTTTGGAAATTTCGGAAAAACATTATTTTCTGTTTCGGTCAAACTTGATATGAAATTTCAGTGAAATCTTAAATGTTGAACTTGAGAGCATGCCTACTCTTTTATATTGGAAAGTACTGTATTTAGACTTAGCTGAGAAGCTCATCACTACTTTCAGTTCTTTATTTATTATTGTTGCTTACTGAGTTGGTTGTACTCATACTACACCCTGCACTTCGTGTGTAGATCTAGGTTATCCCGGATACTGTGGGTGTTTATTCTTTCACACAGTCGATTTTTCGGAGATTCAGAGGTAGCTGCTATGTTTCGCAGACCTTGTCTCTCCTTCCCTATCCTTTTGTTTATTGTATTTGGTCTCAGATTATTATAGACCACGTTTTCCAGACTTGGAATGTATAAATGCTCATGTACTCAGTGCCACCGGGTTTTAGAAGTGTGTTTATCGGTATTTGCGAGACTTGTGAATTGTGTTTAAATATTATATTTTCAAACTTAAAAGAAATTGTGGTTTATTGAGGTTGTCGGCTTGCCTAGTATCAAGATAGGTGCCATCATGATAGGTTAGGATTTTGGGTCATGACAGGTATATTAGACCTTTTGAGGTGCTTGAAAGAATTGGAGAGGTGGCGTACAAGCTTGCATTGCCACCCGGTCTATCAGGTGTTCACCCAGTGTTTCATATTTCTATGCTCCGGAAGTATTATGGTGATCCGTCACATATTTTGGACTTCAGCACGGTTCGGTTAGATGGGAATTTGGCTTATGATGTGGAGCCAGTGGCTATTATAGATCGGCATATTCGAAAGTTGAGATCAAAGGATATTGCATCAAAGAAAGTTTAATGGAGAGGTCAGACGGTCGAGTAGGCTACTTGGGAGACCGAGCGGGAGATGCGAAGCAAATATCCACAAGTATTTAAGACTCCAGGTATGATTCTAGACCCGTTCAAGGACGAACGCTTATTTAAGAAGGGGAGAATGTAATGACCTGGCTGGGGGAGAATGTAAGAGGGGGAGAACGTAATGACCTATTTATGTAACTTACGGAGGTGGTTGGATTGTTTACAAGGAAGTTTTGGTGTGAATTGAGATACTTAGTCCCAAGGTTGGAAGCTCAAGTTAAAAGAGTTGATTGGAGTTTGACTTTTGTGTAGACAACTCCGCAGAGAGTTTTGATTATTATGATAGCTTTATATGGTGATTTTGGACTTAGCAGTATGTCTGGATATTGATTTGGAGGTCAGTAGGTCATTTTATCTTGAATTGGTGAAAGTTGGGAAGTTGATGATTTGGAAAGTTGAGAGATTTGACCGAGAGATGACTTTATTGATACGGGGCTTGGATCTTGGTTCTGGGATTTGAAGTAGGTCATTTGTGTCATTTATAACTTGTGTGCAAAATTTGAGGTCAATCGGAGTTGGTTTGATATGATTCGGTATTAGTTTTAGAAGTTGAAAGTTCATTAGGCTTGAATTAGGGTGCGATTCGTGGTTTCGATGTTGTTTAATGTGATTTGAGGCTTCAACTAAGTTTGTATCGCATTTTAGGACCCGTTGGTATGTCTGGATGGGGTCCCGGGAGCCTCAGGTGTGATCCGGACGAAGTTCGGCTTCATTTTGGTCTTAAGGAACTTCTCATCTGATATATGGCGCACTCTTTATCGCGATCGCGACATGTGGATCACGTTCGCATAGTGTTATTCAGTGACAAGAGGTTTTGTTCTTCGCATTCGCGAAGAAGGCAATGAGTTCGTGAAGGTGTGGAGGGTATGTGCATCGCGATCGCGAGAGTGGGGCTGCGTTCACGTAGGCTTTGCACTATGGACGCATTAGCGACCTGGGAGTCACGTTAGCGCAGGAGATTTTGGCAGCTGGTGTGTTTTGTGCTTTGCAAACGCGAGAAAGCTTCCACATTCGCGAAGAGGAACACCTGGGCAGAATGTTTAAAACCCTTTTTGAAGGTTAGAGTTATTATTTCATGTCTTAAGTTAATCGAGGTAAGTGTTTTTGACACAGATTTGTTATTATTTCATGACTCCATCTTTATTTTTAGCATCTAATTAGTGAATTAAAGAGAAGAAATGGGGGATTTTGTGAAAACTTTGCAAAAATGGAAAAGTGAGGTTTGAAGGTCAATTTGAGGTCGGAATTTGATGATTTTGATATGGTTGGACTCATAATCGAATGGGTATCCAGAATTTTTGAATTTTGTCGGGTTCTGAGGTGCGAGCCCGGGGTTGACTTCTTGGGTCGACTTTTTTATTTTGGTTAAAGATCTTAGCTTTATCGTATGGAATCGATTCCTATAACTTGTATTGATTATTATACTAAGTTGTTTGTGATTCGATTCGAGCCTTCCGGAGGTTGATACGCGCGGGAAGGGTTTGTTAGAGGAGTAATTTGGCTTGCTTGAGGTATGTATCTTATCTAAACTTGGTAGAGGCACTAGTTTCCAGAAATATTTGTGATGGCTACGTTCTATGGGTGCGCACATGAGTGGTGTTGAAGCCATGTGTTAACACCGGGGTTATTATTTATGCTCGGGCAGTGCTTAGGCTATGATATTCCTAGAGTTGACTGTTAAGCTTTAGCTATAATGTTTCTCATATTTGTAACCTTGTTGTGAATTATTTGAGACATGTTTGAGGCTACATAGAGGCTAAATATCTTAATGAACTTGATAAATGCTAATTTTGTGATTCAATTGCCGATTTGAGCTATGATAGCACACTTTGTATATGCCTACACTTTAGCATATCATGTATACCAGTCCAGGAGCATGAGATTTGATATTCATTCATCATATACATGTCCTCTTGTATATTTGCTTCTGTGTGATATGATTTGGACTGGATGTTTGTGACCACGTCGGGTGAATTGTGTTGTTATACCTGTGACCTCGCCAGACGGATTGTGTTGTTATGTCTGTGACCATGCCAGGCGGATTGTGTTGTTATACTTGTGACCATGCCATGCGGCTTATATAGTTATGCATGTAACCACGCTGGGCGTATTGGACTATTATACCTGTGACCACACCGGGTAGTTTATGATATTGAGCATGTGACCACGCCGGGCTCGTAGCACGTTGAATTGGTTGTGCTTGCATGTGCATATGGATCCATCCCCCTAGGTTCACCCTCTCATATTTCTCTCTTGATGGTGTACATGCGGATATTGAGGAAATCTGGCCAGTGTTTTTTAGATTTTGCATTTCATCTTTACTTGCAATTTTCGTGATTAATTACCTGATTATAACTGCATAACATCTCGATATGTTGAACATTTACTGAGCGGAGTATTTGAGTAACTGTACACATACACACAAAGATGCTTCTTCTCGTGCTTTATGACTTGATTTCATTATTGTTCTGTACTTGTTTAAAATGATGAAACTGTACAGGTTATAACTAGTATCATTTATAATTCGAGCATATTTTACCTCGCCGAGATTAGTTACGATACTTGTTGAGAACATCGGGTCGATTATATTGATACTACACTCTACACTTAATTGTGCAGATCCAGATGGGGGGGCCAGTTACCAGCAGTAGATTTTCATTATTGGACTGAGCATCGAGAGGCGAGGCAGAGTTGCATCCTTGGCCGCAGTTTTGACTTGTCTTTTCTTATGTACTATTGTTTCAGTTCAAACAATATTGTTATTTAGTTTTTTTTCTAGATTCTAGACCTGTACTCCGTTGTAGAGCTCGTGACTCTGTATTTACTAGTTTCTGGGAGATGTATCTTATATTTGCAGTATTTTATTACATTGAGGTTTCACACTTATGTTATTTCTATTAGCAAAGTTTGTTGTTAAGTTTCGGCTTGCTTAGCCGGTGTGTTAGGCGCCATCACGATTAGTTGGTATTTTGGGTTGTGACACGTTCTTTGCACGTGATCCCCTGTTAGGTGTAAAATTTAATCTGTAACAAATAGAAAAAAATAGTTAATAGTCATCATATAATAATTAGAGTATACGACAAATCAAATAAATAAAAATTAAGATAAGAAGATATGGTTTATCACAATAGATATTTTTATGCTACCATATAAGTAAGCGAGATGTAGCATTAATACTCTCTCTCTCTCTATCTATCTCATTCTACAATCGTCATGACACTCTTTTTATATGGATGTCAAAATTTTCGAAACTTGTAATAAATATAAGGTAGTAAGGGATAATAACATGTTGAATATCTGAAATGTGTAATTTTTCTAACTTCTATTACAGTTTCGAGGTCCCTTTTTTGTTTCTTTTTTTGGGCTCAAAAGATTACTAGTTATGTTATATTAAAGTTGAGTGGTACAAAGAGCAAAGGAAGGAATAAGCAGTGCCCTAGGGGAGAGACCTCGTGATGGGTCGCGACAAAAAGAGGATCTGGGGGAAAACTAGTACTAGTGGTGCCAATATCTGGGAAATATAAAAAGGTCACCGGCGAACTTTAATGCGTTCCAACAAGGGCAACGACACCGCATCACAAATGAGAATTCCACCACACTCGAAAATATTAAGTCTTATCGCTTCATCGACCAAGGCATGAACATCCATAGTCCGATTTTCTTTCCTTTGCTGGAATTAAATACTAAACCTCTAAATCGTGCACCGAGAAATCCGCCTTTCAAGTCATTCACTGCCTCGACACTTAGACAAGCACCCTACCATAACACCAACGTTGTGCAATATTAACGTATGAACATCATAGCAATCCGTGCATAGCCTCACATCGTCTCAATACTCATGAGCCACCCCATATTCTCCTTATGCGCACAATAGCATCTCTAACTGGTACACCCATTCTGCACGGCCTTTTGCGAATCTGAAGTTATTTCTTTCTTTCCTCCAATACTGCACCGCATACCCGATGATAACATAGAACATTCCAAGTCCCATTCGTAATCCACTGTGAAAACTCGATCCTTAACCACACAACAGACTCGAAATCCCTAGGCACTGCACTTAGATTCTTAAACCCACTAGGACCGTTGTTGAGAGTCATCCACTCTAACCTGTTCTCAAATATAATCAAACTCCCACGTGCTGCTAGCACAAGAACACCCTCTCAGAGAAGCAACCGGCTGAATTCTTTTCCATGTACATCACATCGACAAGAAGCATAAACTCTAAGTCTTCCCAAAAACCTAAACATGAATCAATAAGGCCAAATGGAGCACACATCCATCAAGTTCTTTGCCCGGATTACCCCTGATATATATTTTTTTATTTTTCTTAGTCGTAATAACCCACCAATGCACTGATAACCAGAACCTGCCTATTCGATATCGAGTTCACCCATACCAAAATTACTCAAATACGATACAAAATTTCCCATCAAAATCACAAAATTCGGCCTAGGGATTGTTTCACCCTTTTTCACAAATTTCACAACCCAAATCCTTAATTAAAGGAAGAATAAATGATATCTTAGTGTGAATTAATCAAAAACAAGTCAAGAATCCTTACCCAAATATTTTCTCTAAAAAACCCTCGAAATTTAGCCTCAATCCAAACTTTCTTGGTTCAAAAATGAAGAATGAAATTAAACCCTCGTAATTGGCCTTTGTCTGCCTACCGATTTCGCTTCTACGAGTCCTTAGCCGCATCTGCGGCTCCGCACCTGCGAAAATTCCATCGCACTTAGGCCACAAGATCTCGCTTCTACGGCACCCTAAGCGCACCTGCACGTGCGCTTCTGCGAAGGGACAGTCGCATCTGCGCTCCCGCTTCTGAAGCCAAGGAGTGCTTCTGTGCATGCGCTCCTGCTGACCTCGTCTGCATCTGCGATCAATAGGCCTCCCTGACTTTTTCGCTTCTGCGCTCATTCTTCCGCAGAAGCGACTCCGCTTTTGCGGCCTTCACGTCGCACATGCGACCATAGGTCACTTCTTTCAGCCCAGCATCTGCGCCCAATTGCTCACTTCTGCGAGCTCGCACCTATGGTCAATCTTGCGCAGGTGCGATTGCACCAGAACCGGTGCACTTCAGCCATTCTCACAAGTCCAAATTTATTCTAATAACCACCCGTAATCCACCCGAGGCCCTCGAGACCTCAACCAAATATACCAGCCTGTCCTAAAATATCATACAAACTTAGTCGAGCCTTTAAATTACATCGAACAATGCTAAAACACGAATCGTGCATCGATTCAAGCCTAATGAACATTAAAACTCCAAACCTTTACATCCGACGTCGGAACCTATCAAATCAAGTCCGATTGACCTTCAATTTTGTACACAAGTCATAATTGACATTACGGACCTACTCCCACTTCCGAAATTAGAATCCAACCCCGATATCAATTAACTCCACTCCCGGTCAAACTTCCCAAAAATCATCCAATTTCCAACTTTCGCCAATTGACGTCGAAATGACTTACGGACCTCCAAATCAACATCCCAACACGCTCCTAAGATCAAAATCATTATACGAACCTGTTGGAACTTTCAAATCCATATCTTTTTGTTTTCCAGAGTTTGTTTTTCCTTATGTATCATATTCGAGTTATAGCTTGTTGGCGCATTGTGGGCGTCATATGACATTTTTGGCAGTGTTTGAGATGGCTTATTACCTGAGAAGCTTGTACTGGGTGAGACAAGGTTATTGGACCTGGAATCAGTGTGATTGGAGCTATGTAGGGTATATTAAAGAGCAAATATCGTTATTCAGTTCAGAATGAGGTATTGGTCCTTGTCAGGAGGGGAGACTCCATGATTTGTCGATTCAGTAGGTGGCTATTAGTTTCTACACATCTCTGCCGTCGTGGCAGTATTTCGAGAGCTGGAACATGACTCATATGTGTCATGAGGCATATTGCGGGCATCAGATTCGTGAAATTCTAACTATTTTGGCCGGAGGATGTTATTATGGGCAACCGACTTATGTGGTGCATGGTGTGATTTCAGCATAGGTGCACAATCATGTTTTGGTATACTGTGTGGTGATTGATATAGTGTTCGAATGTTAGAATCAGGTCTTGTAGAGAAATTCGGAGGTTGGAATTTGGTTCTAAGGCTTTTGACTAAATAAAAAGGGGAGGATCTTCAGTCTGGCTAGAGCTAATGTATTCAACTGAGTTATGGTGGCACGGGTAGGTGCACTAGGTGTTAAACAATGATTTTGGACAACTCTGGAGCAGTTCTTAGCACGTTCGAGGACGAACGTATGTTTAAGTGGGGGAGAATGTAACGACTCGATCGGTCGTTTTGAGTTCTAGCGCGTCATTCGGCAGTTTGAAGTCATGAGTAGTTTCACTTCAGGTATTATGACTTGTACATGTGGTCGGAATTGAATTGCGGGAAGCTCGGAGTTAATTCGGATGGAAAATTCTAATTTTGGAAGCGTTGAGTTGGAAGAATTGACTAAGGGTTGATTTTTGAGTAAATGACCTTAGAATCAGGATTTGAAGGTTCCAATAGGTTCGTAGGATGATTTTGGTCATAGGAGCGTATCCGGATGTTGATTTGGAGGTCCGTAGGTCATTTCGGCATCAACTGGCGAAAGTTAGAAATTGGATGATTTTTGAGATGTTTGACCGGGAGTGGACTTTTTGATATCGGGGTTGGATTCTGATTCTAGAAGTGGGAGTAGGTACGTAATGTAAATTATGACTTGTGTGCAAAATGTGAGGTCAATCAGACTTGATTTGATAGGTTTCAGCGACAGATGTAAACGTTTGGAGTTTTAAAGTTCATTAGGCTTGAATTGATGCGCGGTTCGTGTTTTAGCATTGTTTGATGTGATTTAAAGGCTCAACTAAGTTCGTATGATATTTTAGGACTAGTTGGTATATTTGGTTGAGGTCCCGGGGGCCTCGGGTGGATTACGGGTGGTTAGCGGACTAAATTTGGATTCGTGAGAATGGCTGAAGTGCACCAGTTCTGGTGCAATCGCACCTGCGCAAGATTGACCGCAGGTGCGAGCTCGCAGAAGCGAGCAATTGGGTGTAGATGTGGGGCTTGAAGAAGTGGCATGGGATCGCAGGTGCGACGTGAAGGCCGCAAAAGCGACAACAAAAGCGGAGTCACTTCTGCAGAAGAATGAGCTCAGAAGTGGAAAGGCCAGGGAGGCCTGTTGATCGCAAATGCAGACGAGGTCCGCAGGAGCGCATGCACAGAAGCACTCCTTGGCCGCAGAAGCAGGAGCGTAAATGCGGCTATCCCTTCGCAGAAGCACACGTGCAGGTGTGCTTAGGGTGCCGCATAAGCAAGATCTTGTGGCCTAAGTAATGGCCGCACCTGTGATGGAATTTTCGCAGGTGCGGACCCGCAGATACGGCTAAGGCCTCGCATAAGCAAAATCGGTAGGCAGAAAAGGTCCAATTCCGAGGGTTTAATTTCATTCTTCATTTTTGAACCAAGAGAGCTCGGATTGAGGCAAAATTTTGAGGGTTTTTCAGAGAAAATATTTGGGTAAGAATTCTTGACTTGTTTTTGATTAATTTCCACTAAGATATCATTTATTCGTCCTTTAATTAAGGATTTGGGTTGTGAAATTTCTGAAAAAGGGTGGTAAAATCCCTAGGCCGAATTTTGAGGTTTTGATCGAGAATTTTGTATCGGATTTGAGTAATTTTAGTATGGGTGAACTCGATATCGAATGGGTGTTTATATTTTGTGACTTTTACCCGATATTGAGACGTGGGCCCAGATCGACTTTTTGCGGCGATTTTTTGATTCTTTGTTAAAGTCATAGATTTATTATTTAAATTTATTTCTTGTAGTTGTATTCACGGTATGTAATTGCTTTTGGCTAGATTTGGGTCGCTCGGAGTAGGAAAGTCGAGGGAAAGGCATTCTTATTGACTGATTGAGCGAGATTTGAGGTAAGTGACTTGTCTAACCTTGTGTGGGGGAAATCCTATTAGGATTTGGTACTGTTGTAATAATTTGTGATATGTAAGTGCCATGTACGCGAGGTGACGAGTGCGTACACAGGCTAAATGTGAAAATTCCAGTTCTTGCTGAGTAGTCTTCTTTTAAATTCCTTAACTGAGTTGTTCTAGTCTGTGTAGTCATCATGTTTAGCCTAATGTCGCATGTCTACGTGCCTTAACCCTTGTAATTTGTGCAACATGCTTAGTTGAATTACTTGCTTCCATGATCTTGTATTTCGTCTTTAACTGTATGATTCCTTGTTGTAAATTTGTTGTTCCATAGGTTATGAGTTGTGTATTTACTTTTGGGACTACGAAGCGGTACCTCGTGAGATCCCCCTGTTGCATATTTACTTTTAGGACTACGAGGCGGTACCTCGGGAGATCCTCCTGTTGCATATTTACTTTTGGGACTACGAGGGGGTACCTCGGGAGATCCCCATGTTCCATATTTACTTTTGGGACAACGAGGCGGTACCTCGGGAGATCCCCATATTGCATATTTACTTTTGGAACTACGAGGCGGTACCTCGGGAGATTCCCCTGTTGCATATTTACTTTTGAGACTAAAAGGCGGTACCTCGAGAGATCCCCCTATTGTGTATTTACATTTGGGACTACGAGGCGGTACTTTGGAAGCGCCCCTATTGTTTACCTCTATTTGCTGTGTTGTTACCTTTTTGTAATTTCTCATTGTCCAAAACATTCTGCCCAGGCATTACCTTTCGCGATCGCAGAAAAGCCTTCGCGATCGCAAAGAACAAATTCCAAAGCTGCTAAAACTTACAACGCGACCGCGACGTCCAAGTCATAAACGTGCTGACCAACAGTGCTATGCCTACGCGAACGCGCCTAGCCTTCTGCGGACGCTAATGCTTAAGGCTTGATGCCCCCAGCCGGCCTCCCTTCTATGTGAACGTGACTCCCTACTCGTGAGCGTGATGCAAAGTCTCCGTAAATCTCCGCGAACACGATGAAGAAACCCATCGACCACCAAATAAAATGATGAGCTCCCGACTTCCACTTCGCGATCGCGAAGAAGGAAACCAAACATCAGCTGACATCAATCCAAAACATAGAGAAATGGTCTGAAACCCATCCGAAAAACACCCACAAATCGCACCCAAATTCAAACCTAAGGAAACTAATGAACTTCCCAAATTCAAAACTCACGCCGAACAAGCCTAAACAACTCGGAATGACTTCAAATTTTGTATGCAAGTGCCAAATGACACAACGGACCTATTACAACTCTGAAAATCAAAATTCAAATTCGATATTAACAAAGTCAACTCTCGATCAAACCTCTCAACCTTCCAAACCTTCAACTTTCCAACTTTTGCCAGAAAGCACCAAACCAACCTACGGACCTCCAAATCAAAATTTGGACATACCCCTGAGTCAAAAATTATCATATGAAGCTATCAGAACTATCAAAACTCTATTCCAAAGTCATTTATACAAAAGTCAAACTCCAATCAACTCTTCAAACTTAAGATTCTAACCTTGGGACTAAGTATCCCAATTCACTCCAAGACTTTCCCGAAACTAGTCCAACCACCCCGGCAAGTCACATAGCCACAAATGAAAATATAATAGGCAATAAATGAGGGAACATGGCTACAATACATAAAATGATCCACTTGGTTGTTACAACTATGATGGGTTGTGAGATGATTCTGCTATTCACACACATGTTGTGGCCCTATTTAGGCCTTGTGGATATATATGAGTGAGATGGCTCACGACATGTTGATTTGCTTATTACACCGTATATGTTCTTGCCTTTTCATGGCGCATTATGCTATTCTTCTTCAAATGGTTATGTTTATGTACTTTACGTGCTTGTTGGTGATACACATGTGTTTGAGAGTATAAGAATTATGGCCCAATGGTTATTGATGAGATTTTTGTGGATTCGGTGGCACGCAGCCATGAGTATCATGTTTGAATCGGGTGGCATGTCACCACGGGTACATGTTGGATCGGGTGGCATACCGCCACGGTAATATTAGTGGATTGGGTTGCACGCCGTAACAGAGTTATGATAGATATAATTCCTTGAGCTTATTTCATGTGTTTTGCTCCTCCTTTGTGGAAAAAGCCATATGTTTATGTTTTAGTTGTTATATCTGCTACACTTGTTGGATAGTTCTCGTACATGGGTTCCATTCCCATTACTAATCATACTTGATCCATTGTTATTTGGAGCACGGATTGTGGCATATGAGGTTCTTGATGTCACTAATCAACTTAGAATTAGGTAGTGGTTCTTGTCATACGAGAGAGCTCTACAACTTGTTGGTTTGATAGGTGATTATGAGTTCCTACACATTTCTTTTTTCATAACGGCATTGTGAAGGTTTGGAATGAGGTTTTATTTATCATGAGGTATATTACTGGTACCGAGTTTTGTAATGAACAACTATTATGGTTTGAAGATACCATTATCGACATATAAATTGTATAGTAACTCGTGTGGTTTCATCTTGGGAGTATACTTATGGTTTGAAACTGCTTGTGGGGATTTGGTACAGTATAAATATGCAAGAATTGGATCTTACAGGGAACTCCAAATGATGGAATTCAGTTTTAAGACTTATGAATTAAAGTTGAAGGAAGGATCTTCAGTCCAAATTGTGTTAATGGGATTATATGGTTTGAGGTAACATTAGATCACCTTTATGTATGTGTATGATGAGTTATACAGTGATTTGGCAGCTTTGGAATGACTCTTGGCACGTTCGAGAATGAATGTATGTTTAAGTGGTGCAGAATGTAATAAACCGACCGATCGTTTTGAGCTTTAGCATTTCGTTCAGCGGTTTGAGATTTTGAATAGCGTCACTAGATGCATTATGACTTTCTGTATAGTTGGGTTTGATTTCAAGAGGTTCGGGGTTGATTTGGAAGAATAATTCTCAATTCGGAAGCCTTAAGTTGGAAGAGTTGACAAAAGTTTGAATTTTGAGTAAATGATCTTAGAATCGGGATTTGATGGTTTTAATAGGTTTGTATGGTGATTTTTGACTTGGGCTATGTTCAGATTTGGATTTGGATGTTCCTAGAAAATTTTGACCCTATTTGTTGAAAGTTGGGAAGTTGAAGAATTAAAGAGTTCATAAATTTGATCGAGAGTTAACTTTGATGTTATCGGGCTTCGATTGGTATTCCAAGACTTCAAACAAATTCATTTGGTTGATTGGGACTCATGGGCAAATTTTAGTTACGTCCGGTATATCTAAGTGTGATTCAGGCGAGTTCGACGAAGTTTGAATTTTTGAAAGTTAAGAGAATGACTTGGTATTCAATTCTTGGTTTTGATGTTATTTGTGATGTTTCAAGCCTTTAAATAAGTTTGGATATGTATATGGACTTGTTGGCATGTTTGGACGAAGTCCCAAGGGGCTCAGGTGTGATTCGGGGTAGTTCCGGATCATTTTGGTGAATTTAGCAACTCTGAAGTTGCTGATGTTAGTTGTCCATAACGATTGCAAAGTGTCCACGCAATTGCATAAGGTAATTGAGGCAGGAGAGTTTTTGTTCATCGCGTTTGCGACCTAGAGTTTGTATTCGCGTAATGTCATGATCAGAAGCGCCGCATTTTGCAAAGAAAGGGAGTTTGGCTAGGGCTTGATGCTTTGCGTCCGCGTAGAGTTGGTAGCAGGTGAATCGCATTCGCAAAGTGTAGTTGGGCGTTGGAGGTTGTTTGGCCTTTGCGATCGCGATGGGACAGACACAATCGCGAAGGTTTACTTGGAGCAGACCTTTAAGTGTTATATTTTGGGACTTTTGCCCATTATTTCATATTATGAGCTATAGACTTCGGAAGGAGGAGAATTGGAAGAGAAATTTCACTATTACGTTAGAGGTAAGTAATTTTCACTTGGATTTGGCTTTATATCTTGATTTTTAATTAATTTCTACACCTAAAACTTGAAATTTTTAAGTAAAATTTGGAGTTTTTGTCTACAACTTAAGAGGATGTATTTTGGGAATTTGAGGCTCGATTTGGATCCAGTATTGGAATCTAATCACATATTTAGATTTGTTGAGTTATGGAGCCCGGATCTACCCCTTGACTCGGGTTTTAACCGTCTAGGCCCAGGTTGACTTTTGGAAATTTGATTAAAGATTGAAACTTTACTATTTGGAGTTATTTTTTATGGCTTTATTTGACGTTCTTGAGTTGTATTTGGATGTATTCGTGTCGTTTAGAATATAATTTGGATGGTAGGCGATTGTTGCTTGATTTTAGCTTATGGGGTAGAGGTAAGTCTCTTATCTAACCTTATAAGAGGGAATTGTTTCCATAGGTGATTTATTTGTGTAGCGACCCGATTGGTCATTTTGAGCATTTGAACTTCGCTCAGTAGTTTTAGGGCACGAGTATCTCCGCATGATGTATTATGACTTGTGTGAATCGTCGGTTTTAGTTTTCAGGTTGTTCAGAATCGATTTGGAGGAATGAACTTCATGATTGAAGCTTTAAGTTGGAAGAGTTGACCAAGTTGGACTTTTTAGCATTTGACCTCGGATTGGAGTTTTGATGGTTTTGTTAGGTCCGAATGGTGATTTTGGACTCGGGCGTATGTCCGTATTTGCAATTGATCCATTTTTGTGGTTACGTAGAGGCTCATTTCCCTCAATGAACTTGATAATTGCTAATCCCGTGATGAAATTGCCGATTTGAGCAATAATAGCACACTTTGCACATGCCTACACTTAGCATGTCATTTAGATCATTCTAGGAGCATAAAATCGGATATCATTCATCATTTACATGTATTCAAGTATATTTGCTTTTGTATGATATGATTTAGACTGGATGCCTGTGACCACGTTGGGAGGATTGTGTTGTTATGCCTGTGACCATGCCGTGTGGATTGTGTTGTTTTTCCTTTGATCACGCTGGGTGGGTTTTATTGTTATGCTTGTGACCATGCCGGGCGGATTGCACGTTGAATTACCGTGTTGCGTATGGGCATGCATCCATCCCCTAAGGTCACCCTCTCATGTTTCTCTCTTGATGGTGTACACACGGATTTAAGGAAAACTGATCAGTGGTCTGGTACGGATATGGACATGTTGGGAAAAAAAATAGCCAGTGTCTGTTTTGGATTTTGCATTTCATCTTTACTTGCAATTTCCGTGTTATTTACCTGATGTTGGATCACTGACTGAGCAAAGTACTTGTTTAATTATGCACATACACGAATGGTTCCTTCTGTGCTTATTACTTGATTACATTATTGTTCTGTACTTGTTGAATTTATGAACTGCACAAGTTATAGCAAACACCATTTATAATGCTTGCTTCTTTTACCTCGCCGAGGTTAGTTATGTTATCTGCTAAGTATATTGGATCGGTTATACTTATGTTACAGTCTTCACTTAATTGTGCAGATCCAAGTGTCAAATTCAGTCATCAGTAGCGGAGATTGCTTGTTGAGCTGATCATCTAGAGATGAGACAGAACCGCATTCTCGACTGCAGTCTTGGCTTCTCTTTTCTTATGTACTATTTTCTTTATTCCCGACAGTATTGAATTTGGTCATTTCAGACTTGTATTCCCGTATTAGAGCTCATGACCCTGTATTTACTAGTTTTAGGAGATTTATCATGTATTGGTACTATTATGCTATATTAAGGATTTAAACTTATGTTATTTCTATCATTTATGTTATTATGGTTCATTATTGTTATGTTCGGCTTGCCTAGCAAGTGTATTATGCGCCATCATGACATGTTAGGGTTTTGGGGTCGTGACAATAGCATAAGGGAGTAACACATGAAAGAGATCAGGCATGGATAACATCCATTATGCCCGATGACACACCCATAGAAAATGATGCACATAATAAACAAATCTAATCCGGTGTAGAATACACATTGACATTAGGCCTACCAATAGGCCCCCAAGCCATCTTGGATCATTATAACATAGATAAATAACCTTTCAAAAGTCCACAATTACTCTATCCATGACACATACAATCAACTGTCGAATTTGGAACACACTTCCATGGTCCGCAACTAGAGGGATAGTCGGCCTCTCAAAAATAAAATCTCCAAACTCTAAGAGACCAGAGTATCCATACCCGATCTCTAACCTTCTCACTTAAATATCTAAATGTCACGCATACACAATCACATCATAAGAAATACTCTCATGAATCTCCCATATCAAGTAGCAAACCGGGACACCAATGATTATTTGGCATGCAGTTTCTGTAGTACTAGTCAAACATCTGCAAAATAATACACAATTCATCTTCCACACAACACACTCTTCTCGGGCAATACAAGATACTTCTAGCATACTCTTAAACATCTTAAATATCTCATGTTGTCTAAAACCCATGACATTCCTTTCAAAACTGAACCACAACCTTGTTCATTTAATCTCAATTCCATATAGCTTATCGCATCTATCAAGCTATTATGTGAAAATATAAGGACCCCATTATCAACTATGAATCACGGATATGAAACACACTCTATCGACTAGAAACCTTCCACTTAGCTCAATTCAAAAGAAAAACACGGCACACAACAAACTTCCCATGTCGGTAGAAGACACCAACCACAAGTCATGGTAAAATCATCGCAAACTCTTCAAAATACATATGCACATAACCAAGCCATTAGTACAGAATCCCTCTAAATCAACCAAGTCCAGTAGATTGTGAAAACCCAAGAAGTCTGGTCACGAAAGCACCTGCAAAGCTCTAACATACCGAGGGAACCAATTATTTCCATTACCCTACTGATCCAAATCGATGTTATACTGACCCAACTTCTTCTGAATACTCGTGACCCACCTTCACGGTTACACTACATCCCAGAACATTATGGACTTCAATGAAAAACTAATCCCAAGTGATCCCAGCATGAAACCACGTCGTCTTGAGACCTGTAAGCTACTTTATTCCCTCTTATACCCCCAATAGTACTTCAAACTGAAATACATGTTCTGAAGAAGCCTTCTACGAATTTGAAGTTGTTCTTCTACATCTCAAACACTGCCTCGCAAAAGTGATAATGAAACATAAATGCTTCGTCTCTTTCATAAACCAACACAAATCTCGAATCTTTAGTCATGCACAAATTCAGAAATTCTTAGATATCACATATTAAATCCTTAATCCATCAGAACCTTCTCGGGAGTAATTCACTCAGTCCTAGTCCCGACTACATAGCCAACCAATGCTCCATTAGCACATGGATACTCCAAAAGGAATCAATCGAGCGAATACTTTCTCTTGCGCACTACCCCCCCTTCCCCCCACAGAAGAATATCGAACCTAAGTCCTTCTACAACCTCCATATAACACTATGGTGAAATACAATATGCACCCAACAATTCATTGCTCGAATCATCTTGGATGTCATCCTCCTCAAGTCATAACAAAACCACAAATGTACCTTAGTCCAGAATGTATAACAACACATGACTAGACAACCAAATCACCGATAATAGACTCCCTCACTTGGCTTTAAGCCACGATCACATAATCCAAGAACCCATAATAACTGCTCCTCTATAACTGCCATGATCCCACACTATTAATAAACTTAATTCCTTATAAACCTATGTTGAACTACCCATAACACATCCCGAATAACCAGCCAAATGCACACCAAACCTCATGATAGTCGTACCATCTTACTCAAGCAATCAAAACACATATCGTCGTACATGCATTCTATTGGGTAGAAGGTAAAACTGTTCATAGAAACATCATAAGAAATCATGCAACCCCAACCTTTTCACAGGAGATAGCCCACCTGCATGCCCTCATATCAACATCTTTTTATGACCTTGCCATAGATACAACCACTAAGTAACCAATCAATCTCTCGAGTCCACACTCGTCCGCAGGCTGTAAGAATATGTTTCACTTCAAAAATGGACAAAAGGAAAATCCATCAACACATCCCAACTTAAAACAATATCACACACCAAGACGATAATCAAGCATTCACACTCCCTGTAGCTCAAGTAAACCTTCTTGTTAAATTTAAACCCTCCAAAACGTAAGAAGTCACCATCAGAATCAAAAAAACATTAATGGTCCATAATGACCCAAATAATATCAAACTTTCTCTAAATCTGTGGCACCTCTACTACAAAACCCATAATGATACGCCCTCATTTCTATACTGGTATAGCCATCTTTCGAAGTAAACCACTCGGTTGCTGATGCTCATTCCTAACCCACTGACAATTAAACACCATGAGACATGACTAACAATATCTTTCCTCATCCTCCACCACATGTAATGCTACCTCGAACCATGATACATCTCAGTATCATCCGTATGAACAGTGTACCACAAACTACAAACCTCCTCAAGAACCATCTCCGTCGAACCATCAGTACTAAAAATACAAATGTGACCCTAAAGTCGTAATGCACCATCCATACTAAGGACCACCTCCTTAGAACCACCTTACAACACCGTGTCCCTAGAACAAGCATATGGAAACCATCATATTGACGATCCTTGATGTGCTCAAACAAAGACAGTTGCACCACCATACAAGCAAGAACCCCACTATGCTTAGAGGTACCTAATCTCACAAATCCATAACTTAGGCTGGAACTTTCATAGCCCCAAATGCCTCTCCCCAGCTAGAACAAATGCCAAACTCCAAATCATAAACCAGATAGTTCTCCTCACATGGCTTTAACTATCGCAACAAATAGGCTACACCCTACCATTCTGTACCAACACCGTATCAAGACTAGTGCATCAATCATCACAATACACTAAATAAGGCCCTGGACCTGTTGGTAGCACAAACACTGAGGCTGCTACAAATGGAAAACCTCTCTGCTAGGTGACGATAGTAGTATGCCTCGAAATACGAGGAAAATCATCCTACACCACATCCATAACACCACCACTGCTCGCCGACGCGAAACTAATATCGAGTACTTTACCTTGCATACGAGTGAATAGGAAGGAATTGAAGATATAGTCTTCAAGTGAAACAAAGTAGCACGATAAAGAACCAAGAAAAGGAAGTTTTTAAAAGCATTATAGCCTCTCAAAGAAAGTACAGATATCTCAGTACCGAACCACAATACTTTACTAGGCCTGCTCGTGACTTGTGAGATCTATATGAACCTTGTGCTCTGATACCAACTTGTCACAACTAAAAATACCACCAAAGGTCATGATGGCACCTAACATGCTAGCTAGGCAAGCCAACACTTAATCCTTATCACAAAGTCCAATTATTAAGCCATTATATATTTTCACAATATAATTAACAAAACAAAATGAATTCCAAACAAATAAATGAGAACATAATCAGTGACATAGTCTAAACACGATCACAACTGTCTAATCAACTACCCAAAATCCGATGTTACTACATCACGAGCATCTAATAAGAGTAACTTGAGTCAACTAAATAAATACATCTATCCAAAAAATAAATACATGAACAAAAAATAGATAAGTAGGGAAGGGGACTCCATGTGCTGCGAATCAGATCAAGTATAATAGTTTACCACGAAGTCTCCAATATAGTGCTCCTATTCAGGTCGATGATACTGCTAATATCAGTCTCATAACCTGCACAAAATATGCATAAGTGTAGTATTAATACAAAACCACGATACTCAGTAAGTATCAAGTCTAGCCTAAAAAAAGCACTGTTCAGGGATCGACACTCACTATCCATCTAATAATCAAGGAAAGCATAAACGAAATACGAAAATAAGCAAGTTATCAACAAATGAATATGATAGCTCAAAGAAACACTGGTTGTACAAAATTTAGGCATGCTTAACCGATAAAGAGAGAAATTCAGGTATCAACACCTCGATCCTCATACCAAAACATGATTCATGTCAAAAAAAATTATATCAAATCGCTGCATGAGTCAAAGGTATATACATACGCATGCTCAGGATGCAATATCAATATGTATAAGAGCTAATGCATGAGTCTAAGCTATCAATGCATGCCCCTAATCGAATACCAATATATATAAGATCCAATTCATGAGTCTAAGCATTCAATGTATGCCCCTGATCCGATATCAATAACTCACAACACAAATCCATTTATCTAACACATGCAAGGTGGCCACAAGCACCAAAAGAATCACGAGTACCTACATTCATAGGGCCCAAGGTAATATGGGTAATCTCCATATCCAAGGGAAAGATCCATATCCAAGGGTTGGTCATTTCATATTTAATATTATCAGTCAATCATTACAGCGCGCAATCCGATCTAATTATAATATCACCAATCAACCGTTACAACATGCAACCCGATTCAAAATAACATTAATAATCGATAACCAATATCTGCTCGCATTGTCGTTAGTGCCAAATTCCTCAATATTTATACAACAACTAACTCTCCAACTCATGCATATGTATATAAAATAATATAATAAAATAGCACCAGACATGATAATAAGAATGCGGATAAAAAGCTCATATGGCTAAAACATGACTATGTCAAATCATATACTCAATTCATCGCAAAGGCGAAATAGGCTATTTAGCATGTTCTAGCTTAATCATATTATTTATCATGAGTCAGTTGGTTAATAGAATCACCAAAAATCATGGAGCGAATAAGACAAGTGTATGACTAAGGATTTATAATAAATCTCAGCACAGCAAAATAATTCTTCATGTCAAATTAACAAGTCATAACCCTAAACATGCATGAATATAAATTATCACATAGTCATAAAATCAATTAAAACATGCATGAATATAAATTAAAGACGAAGCTACGCATATACGATCATCATCTTGCATATACGTGGCTCATAAGCTATGACAAGTAGCAAATAGATCACCTATGAAACAAATTCCCTCTTACAAGGATAGACAAGAGACTTACCTCCGCCTAGTAACCTAAACTCAAGAAACAATCTCCTACCATACAAATCCAACTCCAAACAACTAGAATCTAGTTAAATACAACTGAAGAACATCAAATAAAGCCATAGGAAATAACTTCAAACAATAAAGTTTCGATCTTCAATCAAATTTTCAAAAGTCAACAAAGTCAAACCGGACCCACATGGTCAAAACCTGAGTCAAGGGGTAGATACCCACTACTCATAACCTCACGAATCCAAATATATGATTAGATTCCAAAATCAAGTCCAAATCGACCCTCAAATCCCAAAATACGCCCTCTTAAGTTGTAGACAAAAACCCAAAATTTTAGTTTAAAATTTCAAGTTTTAGGTATAGAAATTCATCGGGAATCAAGATATAAAGCCAAATCCAAGTGAACATTGCTCACCTCAAATGTAATAGTGAAATTTCTCTTCGAATTCTACTCCTTTCAAAGTCTAGGACCCAAAATATAAAATAATGGGCAAAATTCCCAAAATATAACAATTAAAGGCCTGCTCCAGGTAAATCATTTGTTACATCCCGCATTTTCATACGTCAAGTATGTCGTAAGTCAATTGACGTAAGCTCGAAAATGAGATCATCTTTGAGATTATACAAAGTAAATTAATCATATTACCTTGGAGGTTACAAAGGTTTAAGATCATGATCAGCAAGTACCAAGAGGAATAGAAGTTGAATGAGTTGAAGAAAATAAGTTTCGTCGAAAGCAGGAAAGTTAGGAATGTTATAACCCCTACCTTTGGATAAGACTAGGAGTTATTAACATAATAATAAGGTCATATTATGAGGTACTTGAATCGTATAATAGTCGTATGTTATGTTTTGAAGTTAAGCAAGTTGTAAAACAAAAGATGGCAAACGTTATCGCAAGTTACGTTCAAAATCTTAGTGAAATTTGGGTCTAATGTCACTGAGCTTTTCTCTGAATGTACTTGGATTTAAAGGCCGATCCACCCACCAAATTCAATATCTATGGGTCTAGTTTTCAACACATTAAATTGTTTGTCAATACAACATCGGAGTAGAATGATATTCGCATTTTCGTGAGACTTTACAAGTAGCTCCCTTTGGACCACAAAGTCGGTGGAGGCTTGCCTTGTTATATAAAGTGGTGGCCTTTGTCTTCAAGTCTTATTTTCGACCAAAACAGACTTCCAAGAACCTCTAAAATCCCTTTAAGCGTATCCTTAAGGTTCATACATAAATCCAAGGCCAAACTACCTAAGTGCTTCATTAAAAGTGTTACAGAAGTGGTAGAGATCACTTATATGATGTTGTTGATGAGTTGTAATTTCTTTCAAGTTTAATGAGAGTTGTTCTTGGAGTTTTTCTTTTTTTTTTAAAAGGTAAGATCCTCTTCTCCGACATGGGTTTGATCATATCTAAGCCCTAGTTAGGTTGTTGTCACGACCCAAAATACCAATCTCGGGGTCGTGATGGCACCTAACATCCACTTGCTAGGCAAGCAGACGTGGAATAATTAATTAACTAATTTTAACAGTTAAAAACAAAATTATGATATTCAACGAGAAATAAATGCCAAATATAACACAATACGAATATAAACCACGGAATACTAACCACTCCCTGAAATCGGGAGTCACGAGTACTCGAGGAACTAGAAGTCTACAAATATAGTCTGAAATATATACAACTATTCGAAAGAGATAAACAGTAAAAGTAGGAAATGGAATGGGACTTCAAGGTTTGCGAACACCAGCAAATCTACCTCAAGTCTCTGTATGAAAGGGATCCGAGCTGACATACCTCAAGCACCGCTGGGACCAATACCAGTATCTGCACAAGAAGTAAAGAAGTGTAGTATGAGTACAACCAACCCAATGTACTCTGTAAGTGTCGAGCCTAACATCGACGAGGTATTTACGAGGCTATGACAATATACATATGTAAATAAACCTATACAAGTGGATATAAAGCAGCAAAACAACAAGGAGAATAATAAAATACTAGCTGGGAGGGTACATGCGAAAAGCAGAAGATATAATAAATACGGCAAATATGAAATCACGAAATAATATCTGCCGAATTAAGCAACTATATAACCAAGTAAATCACCAAAACCGAAAATCAATTAAATCAATAATACGAAAATGGCATGGCATTATCCTTCGTACTTTTACTCTCGTCCTCACCATGCAATATCATGTATATAATGGCAAGGCATCACCCTTCGTGCTTTTATGCTCGTCCTCACCATGCAATAATATGAATGTAATGGCACGGTATCACCCTTTGTGTTTTTACTCTCGTCCTCACCATATAATAGTATGAATGAAATGGCACGACATCACCCATCGTGCTTTTACTCTCGTCCTCGCCATGCAATAATATAAATCCTAATAATCGATAATACAGGGAAAAATTTCACTTCAAATATAGTGCCATGATATCAAATATCAACTTCAAAAATATTCAACATCTTTAAAATAAACAATAAATACGAAATAAATAAGTAAAGAAGTAATAATCTAACCTAAGCATGGATAATATAATTAACGAAACAATATAATACAAAGAAACAATTTCCACACGCATGCTTTAACCCAAATAACTACATATAGGTACTCGTCACCTCACATATACGTTGTCCCCACACACAAAACACATAGCAAATAGACCAACAAGTCCCAATCCCTCAAGTCAAGGTTAATCACGACACTTACCTCACTCCTTAATCAAATCAATGCTCAACCGTGGGTTTTTCTCTAGAATTAGCCTCCAAACCAGTCAAATCTAACCAAATATAGTTCAAATAATTGAAAATAAGCTTTAGAAACTAACCACGAGTAAAAAAGATTCAATCTATAATGTTTTTGGAAAAAGTCAACCCCGGGCTCGCTTGGTCAAAATCCGAGATTCGAACAGAAACCCAAGTACTACCTAGACGGCCCCTTAAACTTGGCTTCAATTTTTATTTATGCACTTTAAATAGCGTCAATACCTATTAAACACTTTAACTTCATCCCATATGTGCATATTAAACACATATTTGACAACTCTAAACATACATTAGTGCGTGGATGCCACTTGCTGTTGACCCTGCTAATAAGACCAATAAGAAAAAGACAAGTCAGCAAAAGAAAATACTAAAAACCAAAAAAAGACAAAGATTACTTCCTCCCCAGCAACACCTCCACCCCCACCCCTACCTTACCTTGTCTTCTTCCTTAATCTCTCTCCACCTTTCATAACCCAAGAAAGTATCATATGTTAAGATTCCACTTCACTTATTATTCCCCCAATTTCTAAAATCCTCCATTTCTTCTACAATCCATCTTAAATGTCTACCCAATTTCATGGCCAACAAAAATATTAAGAAAATCCAGAACCTGCTGTATCCACCATTATGAGACCACCGCAAGTCGATAACATTTGACTGTTTTTTCTTTAAGGAGAAAACGAGAAAATATTGGAAGATAAATCTTTTTTTTATTTCCAGTCAATTGATCTTATTGGAGGAATAATGGTTGGCTTGACTTCGCCGGCCAGTATTTTTTTAATTTTTTTTATATATATTTTTTATTTTTAACAAATAAACTACTTGGTTATTCACCTAGTAGTTGTTATATATAATAAACCCCAAGTTGGGTAAAATTTACAGAATATTCAAGTGAACTATAAATAAATAATACGACAAATAAATCCATAGGCTATCGCTACCAAATACAATATAGCAATAGCGTAATGAAAAATTAAAAGTGAAAAGCTATAAATTTGAAATGTCCAAATGTTGCCGACGACCATGAATTCACACACCAGTTGCTAACAATTTATTGTAGCACCTACAAAGCTCTCACCCGGCGCCATTCGTTGCAATTCAAAGGAGTAGGTATGTTTACATCCAATAATGGTAAATCAAAGCAGCTTGGACATTGTGAAATTGGGGCTGGAAATTCCAACATCATTATGGATATAGACCATCTCTAGGAAGTAAATGAAAAAGTGTACTTCCAGCTTCTATATTCCTGTTGTTTGGTGTTTCTAGCAGCAGTGCCTTGTTCACTTCCATAGATCTCGAAGAATCCTTTGTTGATTCCATTGTAATGATTTGTCCCAACTGTTTGAATTTGTTGCATTCTTGAAGGTGCCTTGTTGAAGAGTTGTTGATGAAAGTTGTTGAACAATCCCCAGAATAAATATGGTAACATGCTAATACCACTGGGAAATTGAGCACCAACAAACATCTAGCAATTATCTTTTAAGTCATACCTACAATGTACAGATGCAGCAGTTTGCTTGACCTGTTTTGAGCAGATATATGGGCAGTAGCTTCCATTGAATATATGCTTCAATCACACAATGTGAAATAATGTGTATGGACTCATATATAGTTATAGGTTGAGTGATTAGTCTTTACTCTTGTTGCAGAAACTGTTTATGAATTAGATCCGACTCTTTAGTTTCCACCTGATATCTGTGTTGCTGAGGTGCTGTTGTAATGTGTTGATCAAATCCCTTAATGAGCATTGTAATATGCTAAAACCACAGGGGATTGACAGTATAACAGATAGGCAGATGCCTCAAAAGTTTGAGCTTATATGTGGAACCTGCAAGAAGTAGCAAACAAGTTAGTTTTGAAATATCTGCTCCCAGGTTGTGTTAGTTGTGAGTGTTGGTGGAATGTCCTGAGGAATTAGAGGAATCTGTTGAGCATATGTTGAGACAATTAAATGCAGCTGATGGTCTGATGGATGTCCCGGAGGTGGTTGCTTAGAACAAGCAAACATGCATTTTTGACTGGTGCATTTGTAATGGAGTGGTGCTTTTGACCATTGATGTATCCTTAGTAGATTGAGCATTGTAAAGGCCGATAATACATTCTATCATGACTTTAATCCACTACATGATCCAGTACAGTCATTCCTCATAGTAGTATATGTTCAATCGACAAACCAATCAGTTCCAGAAATCATAATTGCACCAGCAGTTATGATTTGATGCTGATGAAACCAGAGTGTGCTGTTGATTTTCTAAAATTGTAGAGCTTGAGCATTCTGTGAAATGATATGTTGGTATATTTGTACAAGATCAAGATCACTCCTTTTCATTGCCTCAGTTAGTTCAGCCTTCATTTTTAACCTGCACAATGAAGCAAATAAGTTAAAAGGGGAGTTCAAGTTCCCAGTTTCCTGTGTTTTTCTGGAAACATTGTAGAAGCCTGGGTTGTGAGTTATGTAGGAAAGCTGTGGCTACTGCTTTGTTGTTATATTTGTTTTGTATGTTGTTAAACTACTCCCAGAATGAGCATGATGTCATGCTAATACCACTGGGAGGTAGTGAGTTGTCATACAATCATGCAATATTTTCACACAGCCTGGTATTTAATAACAGAACAAACAGACACTGGACATTAACCAATTGAACTAGTACTTGTTGAAAGCAGTACTGGTGCTGCAGAAAAACAAACATTTTTGTAACCACAATTGGCCACAACAGTGTGTGTTAATCTCTGGAGATGTGTAGATATTGCCCCAGTTTTCTGAGCCTGTTACTGACACCTGCAAACTGTAGTAAACAGAGTTAGGAAATGTCTTTGTGCTCCCAGGTTCATGTGTTTTCTGGGAGCAATGGAGAAGTTTTGGATTGCAGGGGAATTGTGGCTGCTACTTGGTTGGCAAAATGAAATCACATGAAGTATAGTAGCCATAACCATTCAAGTAATTACACCCTTCAGTTGGCATGTGGTTGAACTGCAGATTCAGTATTTGTTAAGCCTTGCCTTTATGTAATTTTCTTTACACAACTAGACCACCTCCAGCATGAGCATTGAAGCATGCTAATACCACTGGATGGCAGTCTAACAGAGAAAAGATAGTCAGCATCAGTTGATATTGAGGAAGCCTCAACACTGGTGTTTATATTAAAGGAAGCAGCAGAATAACTATATTTTGGTGTTGTGCAATAACAGCTATAACCAAACAAATATGAACACCATACAAATGAGATCAATTGCATGCTTATGAAGGCTAGTTGGTAGAGAAGTGATTGTTGTTAGAAAGTGGTGGGTTTCTATTAATTAGGTGGTTCCAAAAGATGATTGTTGTGTTTTTCTTGCCTATTTGTCTTTAAAAGCTTTCCTTTGCTGTTGTTCTAACATAATTGTGAATTAACAAGAGGCAAAGATTTATATATTGTGCTCGTCAATCAGATTCTCTTCTCTTCACAATCCTAATCCGAAGGTTAGGAATTTGTGATTTGTCCATGTTGATTAATGTTTTTGCTGCAATTGGCAATTCATGAAAAGACTAAAATGTATGTGTACTTCAGCACTTATACACCAAAGAGCTTCCCATTCCCCATCAATTATCTTCCTCATCACCAAGAAATCCGTCTCGATAATCAGTGGATGCAGCTGTCTTTCCACACAGTATGCCAACCCCTCCATAATTTCCTTTTCTTCTGCCACTACGTTAGTTGTCTCTCCTATCTCCTTTGATTTCGCAAACACCAAATCACCAGCATGATCTCGTACATAAAACCCATTTGATCTTGGTCCAGTATTGCCTCTTGATGCACCATCAGTATTGCACTTGAGCCACCCTTTATAAGGAAGCTTCCATGTAACTATCTTAGTCCCCACATATGGCTTGTAACCTTCAAAGAAGCTGATCATATCTGACCATAAAAGAGGAATTCTGGACAGCCATGGATACCTCACCCTTTCTAGATAATGTAATGTCTTATTCACTTCGTGAATCACCCTATTGCAAGAAATTGCACCTCCATGCTTCATTGTATTTCTCCTCTTCCAAAGTTCCCATATAATTACAGCTGAAGCTGCCTGAAATAATGCTATTAGTTTAGGACAACACTTTGCATTCCACCATGTTCTTATTACTTGATGCACCTGTACCAGATTGACCACCAAACCTGATGCTTGAAGGAAATTTTTTCATACTCTAGTTGCAATTTCACTAGTTAAGAACAAGTATTAAAAAGAATCTTCTTGTGGTTGTGAACAACACCAACACTTAGACACCACCATATGACCACTTCTTATCCACAAATCATCAGTAGGAATCTTCCCCTTCCACAATCTTCATAAGAAGAATGAGATTTTAAAAGATAAACCTTTAGTCCAGATCTTAATATAGTCAGGATTAGAATCTGCTCTATGCCTCAAAATTTTCCAAGCATTACTAACAAAAAAGTTTCCTGAGGGTGTAGGCATCCATCTAGGAACATCTCAGCAATCTTCAGTAGTGTCAAATAGGACTTCTTGCCTGATATGTTGAGCAATGTCCGCAGGGAAAGATTGAACTAGGAGTTGCTCATCCCAAGCATCATCCACTCTCAAGTCAGCTACTTCCTTCATTGATTGTTTAGTCATTTGGAACAATATGGTACAGAGCTCCAAACCAGTCCAATTCTAATGCCAAACATTACTAGAATCCCTATTCATTTGCCATAGTATTTCATGCTCTACATCTTCCCTAGCCTCTAACATTTTCCTCCATACATGAGACCTTCCTCTAAATTGGACAGTTGTTGGTAACTCCCTTTTACAGTACTTGTTCCACATAAAGTTAGACCATAAGGACTTGGATGTCCTAAACTTCTACCACAATTTGGAAAATAAAGCTTTTGATACATCATGCAATGATCTAAAACCTACTCCCCATTCTTCCTTTGGTAGGCATAGATTTTGCCATTTTGTCCAATGTCTACTTCTACCTTTTTCCTTGTTACTCTAGAAGAATATCATAAAGGTTTTATGAAGGTGTTCAAGTACGTTTTTAGGTGGATCAATGACAGATAGGATGTGTGTAGGCATGCTCTGTAGGACACTATAGATTAATGTAGCTTTTCCCCCATAGTACAGTAGCTTCCCTTTCCAAGAGTGCAGCTTTGCCTTTACATTTTTGATCAGGTCATTGTAATAATCCTTTCATCTTCTTGTGTAGAATATTGGACAACCAAGATAAGTGAATGGAAACTCACCCCTTGAAAATACAGTAATAGATTATTTTAGAGCTTCCAGGTGTTTGTTTTTCAATTTCGTGGGGCATGCTGTGATTCACGAAATTATGCCTCATCACTTTTGAAATTGCTTGATTTTGATATAAAGAATCCATTTTGATTTATGAGTAGGTGAAATTGTGGGGTTTTTTTGCTGGGTTTCTAGCTATTTTCTTTAATATTGTGGTAATTTTGCCTCTGATTTCTGAGATAAAGCAGGTTAATTTTGAAGAGTCTCGGATTCTCAAATTCTAGCATTTGAACTTTAAAATCTTTTATCTTTGAACTATGGTTAGTGGTGGTAGAATGTGGTGAGGAAGAAGATGGTGCTTTTTTTAATAGGATGTTACATGTTTGCGGTTGGTCGATCTTTGGGGAATGATGGTGAATGGTGGCGGTAATAGATGAAGAGTGGTGGTCCTCTGGTGGTTACACAGTGAATGTTAGTGGCTGTTGTACATCTGGGGAAAAAGAAATATTTTGAAACAAATAAAAAAAGAAAAAGAAATGATGAACGTTATTTCGCACGCCTAATTTAGGTGCAGCTCATACAAATATGCCATGTCATCACTTGTGTTTAATAGATACACTTTTGTTTGTGTTGGAGTGTTTAATATGTATTGCTCTTAGTTAAAGTGTCTAAATAGAAACTAAGACCAAGTTTAAGGGGCCATGTACGTATTTGGCTAAATCTCAATTTCTCAAAATTCTAAATTTCTACCCAAATTCCTAATTTCTACCATGAAAAGCATAGATTAAAGGTTAAAATCAATGGGTGTTTATGAAAATGTAAGGAAACAAGTTAAAATATACTAACCTATGAAGTTGGGATTAAAGGTTAAGCATACGCCCAAGTCCAAAATTACGATACGGACCCACCGGGATTGTCAAAGTATCTATCCAAGGTTGTTTACAAAAACTATTGACCGTAGTCAACTCAAATCATTTTTAAAGCTAAAATTCAAGTTTTTTCAACTTTTCACATAAAAACATTTTGAAAAAAGATATGGATTGCGCATGCAAATCGAGAAACACTAAACGGAGCTAATTGGGGTCTCGGAACATTGAAATAAGTGCTAGAACTTAGAATGACCTATCGGGTCATCACATTCTCCACCTCTAAAACAAATGTTCGTCCTCGAACGGGCATAGACATGTACCTGGACTGGTGAAAAGGTGGGGGTCTGTACTCCACATATCAGACTTAGACTCCTAATGTAGCTGCCACGATCGGCTGACCTCTCCACTGCACTCGAATAGAAGGATAACTCTTAGACCTCAACTTCTGGACCCCCGTGCTAGAATGGCCACCGAATCCTCCTCGTAAGTCAAATCCTTGTCCAATTAGACTGAGCTAAAATATAATACATTGGATGGATCACCGTGATACTTTCAGAGCATGGAGACCTGGAACACCAAGTGAACTATTGAATAGCTAGGTGGCAATGCAAGCGTGTAGGCCACCTAACCAACTCTCTTAAGGATCTTAAAGGGTTCGATATACCTAGGGCTCAACTTGCCCTTCTTCCCAAACCTCATCACACCCTTCATGGGTGAAATCCGGAGCAAAACCCTCTCTCCAACCATGAATGCAACATCATGAACTCTCCGATCGGCATAACTCTTCTGCCTAGAATGTGTTGTACGAAGCCGATCCTGAATCATCTTGACCTTTTCCAAGGCATCCTGAACCAAATCGGTACCCAACAACTGATCCTCTCCCGACTCAAACCAACCAACTGGAGAATGACATTACCTCCCATATAAGGCCTCAAAAGGAGCCATCTGAATACTCGATTGGTAGCTGTTGTTGTAGGAAAACTCTGCAAGCGGCAAGAACTAATCCCAAGAACCCCCGAAATCCATGACACATGCGCGAAACATATTCTCCAATATATGAATGGTGCGCTCGGACTGTCTGTTCGTCTGGGGTGAAATGCTATACTCAACTAAACCTATGTGCCTAACTCATGTTGTACGACCCTCCAAAAATGCGATATGAACTGCGTACCATGATCAGAAATACTGGACACTGGCACATCATGAAGATGAAAAATCTCACAAATATAGATCTCAGCTAGCCGCTCTGAAGAATAAGTAGATGCCACCGGAATGAAGTGTGCCGACTTGGTCAACCTATCCACAATGACCCATACTACGTCAAATTTCTTCAAAGTCTGTGGGAGCCCGACAATAGTCCATGGTAATACGCTCCCACTTCCACTCGGGAATCTCAAGTCGCTGAAACAAAGCACTAGGCCTCTGATGCTCGTACTACACTTGCTAGAAATTAAAACACCGAGGCACATACGCAACTATATCTTTCTTCATTATTCTCCACCAATAATGCTACCTCAAATCTTGATACATCTTGGGGGCACTCGGATGAATGGAATACTTCGAATTGTGGGCCTCCTCAACAATCAACTTACGAAGCACATCCACATTGGGCACATAAATCCAACCCTGTATCTACAACACCCCATCATCTCCAATAGAAACCTTCTTGGCATCACATTGTTGCACTGTGTCCTTAAGGACAAGCTAATGGGGGTCGTCATATTGTCGCTCTCTGATGCACTCATACAAAGAAGACCGAGAGAATGTGCAAGCAACAACCTGACTAGGCTCCGAAATATCTAACCTCACTAACTGATTGGCCAAGGCCTGAACATCTAATGCTAGCGGTCTCTCACCAACTGGAATATATGTAAGGCTACCAATTCTCACAACCTTTCTATTCGAGGCATCGACCACCATATTGGCCTTCCTAGGATGATATAAAATGGTAATATCATAGTCTTTTAACAAGTCTAACCACCTCCGCTACCTCAAGTTGAGATCCATTTGCTTAAACAAGTACTGTAGACTCTGATGATCTGTGAATACCTCACACCACACGCCATAGAGGTAATGCCTCTAAATCTTCAATGCATGAACAATAGTTGCTAACTTTAAGTCATGAACAGGGTAAATCTTCTCATGAACCTTCAACTATCGAGACGTGTATGCAATGACCTTTCCATCCCGCATCAATACTGCACCAAGCCCAATACGCGATGCATCATAATACACGGTGTAGGATCTTGAACTTGTGGGCAACAGCAATACTGGGGTTGTAGTCAAAGCAGTCTTAAGCTTTGGAAAGATCAATTCTAACTCATCGGACCACCTGAATGGGGTACTCTTCTAGGTCAATCTAGTTAATGGGTTGCGATGGATGAAAACCCCTCCACGAACCGGAGATAATAACCCGCCAAAATTAGGAAGCTCTGAATCTTTGTAGCTCAAGTAGGTTTAGGCCAGTTCTGAACTGCCTCAATCTTCTTAGGATCCACTTTAATGCCCTCGACAGATACAATATGCCCCAAAAGGCAACTGAGTCCAACCAAAACTCACACTTTGAAAACTTGGCATATAACTAACTATCTCTCAAAGTCTGAAGTACAATCCGAAGATGCTGCTAATGCTCCTCTCGACTGCGGGAGTAGATCAAAATATCATCAATGAAGACGATAACAAACGAATCCAAATAGGGCATAAATACCCAATTTATCAAATCCATAAATATTGTTGGGCATTTGTCAAACCAAATGACATCACTAGGAACTCATAATGCCCATACCAAGTCCGAAAAGCTGTCTTGGGGACATTCAATGCCCTAATCTTCAACTGATCGTAGCCAGATCTCAAATCAATCTTCAAAAACAATTTGTCACCTTGAAGCTAATCAAATAAGTCATCAATCCTCGGCAACAGATACTTGTTCTTGATAGTGACTTTGTTTAACTACTGATAATTTATACACATCCTCATCGAATCATCCTTCTTCTTCACTTACAACACTGGTGCACCCCAGGGCGAGACATTAGGTCTAATGAATCCTTTACCAAGCAAATCTTGCAACTGCTCCTTCAATTCCTTCTACTTATATGGGGCCATACGATATGGTGGAATAGAAATGGGCTGAGTACCTGGAGCCAAGTCAATACAAAATTCATATCTCTGTCGGGTGGCATCCCCGACAGATCTACAGGAAACACCTCTAGAAACGCATGCAAAATTGGTACAGAATCCATAGAAGGAACTTCCGCACTAGAATCACGAATATAAGCTAAATATGCTAGACATATGTTCTCGACCATATGCCAAGCCTTCACATAAGAAATAACCTTGTTGGTAGAATAGCCAGGAGTCCCCTTCTATTGTAATCGAGGTAACCCCGGCATGGTTAAGGTCATTGTCTTGGCATGATAATCCAATAAAATATGATAAGGTGACAACTAATACATGCCCAAAATAACGTTAAAGTCCACCATATCAAGAAGTAGAAGATCTACAATAGTCTCAAGTCCCTGATAGAAACTACACACGAGCGATAAACATAATCTATAATAATATTCTCCCGCAAGCATGGACACATACACAGGAGCAATCAAAGAATCACGAGGCACAACCAGATATGAAGCAAAATAGGATGACATGTAGGAATAAGTAGATCCCAGATCAAATAGAACTGAAGCATCTCTATGGCAAACTAGAACAATACCTGTGATGGCGGCGTTAAATGACTCAGGCTCATGACTAGCTGGGAATGCATAAAATTGGGGTTGGGCCCCACTACTCTAACCTCCGCCTCTCAAACAACCTCTAGCTAGTTGTGCGTCCACCTCTGGCACCTACTCCCGCCTCTAGCTGGCTGAGTGGGCGATAAAGTAATCAGTGCCAGACCCATGGCACGAGAACTCTATCGTGGCATGCTGCCCTATGACCTGGGGAAAAATCTAAAAAGGTGCCTCGGATCTCCACAAGTATAACAAGCCCTCAGTTGCTGTGACTGCTGACACTGAAACCAGCCCTATCAACCTGGATAACCACCCTGATAACTCTGGATCGGAGGTGCACTAATAGGAGTTGATGGTGCACTGTAGGCTAGCTGCTCAGGATGAGATACATAATGACCACAACTACCCAAAGCACTGTGGGATGCTTGAAGCGCTGACTGAAACAGCCTGGGAAGATAGCCTCTACCAAATGAACCCCTACCTCCAGACGAGACACCACTAAAACTACTAGAATGATGAGGCCTCTTATCAGATACCACCCCCTCTCTTGACCACGAGCCATCTTGGTCGTCTAGTAATCTCTACGACCCTTGAAAATGAAATATCATCTTCGGTCTCCTTGGCCATCTGTAGCCTAATACTTAAAGTAAGTCCATCAATGAATCTCCTCACTCTCCCCCTCTCAATAAGGAGTAAGATAACTGCATGGCATGCTAGGTCAACAAATCGAGTCTCATATTGGGTAACAGCCATGCTGCCCTGCTGAAGACGCTCAAACTGCCTACGGTACACCTCTCTCAGTGTGAAAGGAATAATCTTCTCCAGAAATAGCTGCGAAAATTGATCCCAGGTAAGTGAAGGTGAACCAGCTGGTCTGTTCAGCACATAATCTTGCCACCATCTCTTGGTAGAACCGGTCATCTGGAACACTACAAAGTCGACCCCTATGGTCTCAACAATACCCAAATTGCATAACACCTCATGGAAATAGTACAAGTAATCTTGTGGGTCCTCAGAAGGTGCACCACTGAAGTGAATAGGGAAGAGCTTTGTGAACTTGTCCAATCTCATCAATCCATCAGAAGACACTGCGGGCCTCTCCCCGGCTTGGGCAGCAACAACTGGCTAAACTAGCCCAATTGGCTGGACTGCAGGAATTTGATATATGGGAGCCATCTGCTCCGAAGTGTGAGTAGGGGGAGTATGTTCTCCTCCCACAGCCTGAGAGATGGCTGGTGCCACCGAAAATGCACCAGTCTGGGCCATACTCTCCATCAAGCCCACTAAACAAACTAGAGCATCTTGAAGCACGGGAGTGGCTATGAATCCCTCCGGGACCAGAGCAGGTCTGACTGGTGTAGTCTGAGCTGGGATCTCATCCTCATGATTAATCTGAGGCTCTACTATGGGTGCTGCTGCTCGAGCTCTAGGCTGAGCTCTACCTCTGACTCGACCTTGGCCTCAGTCTCTACCCCTGGTAATGGCTGTAACAGGGTCTGGCTCCTGTCCGGCTATAGATGTTGTGCATTTTCTAACCATCTGCTAGAGAACAAGAATGGGATGATTCAAACATCAATGATAGAATAAGATCACACGATAGAGAAATAAAGAAGTGATTTTTTCCCTAAAACTACATAGCCTCTAGAAGATAAGTACAGACGTCTTCGTATCGATCCTCCAGACTTTACTAAGCTTGCTCATGACTCATGAGACCTAAGCAACATATTGCTTTGATACCAACTTGTCACGACCCGAAATCCCAACCTCGGGGTCGTGATGGCGCCTAACATCCACTTGCTAGGCAAGCCGACGTGGAATAATTAATTAACCAATTTTAATAGTTAAAAACAAAATAATGATATTTAACGAGAAATAAATTCCAAATCTAACACAGTACAAATATAAACCACGGAATACTAACTATTCCTAGAAATTCGGAGTCATGAGTACACGAGTAACTAGAAGTCTACAAACATAGTCTGAAATAAATTCAACTGTTCGAAAGAGATAAACAATAAAAGTAGGAAATGGAAGGGGACTTCAAGGTCTATGAATGCCAGTAGATCTACCTCGAGTCTCTGTATTAAAGTGATCCGAACCAGCGCACCTTAAGCACCGCTGGGGTCAATACCAGTATTTGGACACGAAGTGCAGAAGTGTAGTATGCGTACAACCAACATAATATACTTCGTAAGTGTCGAGCCTAACCTCGACGAGGTAGTGACGAGGCTATGACAAGACACCTACATAAATAAACTTGTACAAGTGTATATAAAGCAGCAAAATAACAAGAAGAATGATAATATACTAGTTGGGAGGGGGCATGCGAAAAATGGAAGATATAATAAATACGACAAGTATAACATCACAAAATAACATCTTCCAAATTAAGCTACTATATAACCAAGTAAATCACCAAAACCGGAAATCAATTAAATCAATCATATGAAAATGGCACGGCATCACCCTTCGTGCTTTTACTATCGTCCTCACCATGCAATATCATGAATATAATGGCACGACATCACCCTTCGTACTTTTACTCTTGTCCTCACCATGCAATAATATGAATGTAATGGCACGACATCACCCTTCGTGCTTTTAATCTCGTTCTCAGTATGCAATAATATGAATATAATGACACGACATCACCCTTCTTGCTTTTACTCTCGTCCTCACCATGCAATAATATAAATCCAAATAATAGACAATGCAGTGAATAATTTCACATCAAATATAGTGCCATGATATCAAACTTCAACTTCCAAAATATTCAACATCTTTAAAATAAATAATAAATATGAAACAAATAATTAAAGAAGTAATAATCTAACCTAAGCATGGATAACATAATTAACAAAACACTATAATACAAAGAAATAATTTCCACCCGCATGCTTTAACCCAAATAACCACGCATAAGTACTCGCCACCTCACATATACGTTGTTCCCACACACAAAACACATAGCAAATAGACCAACAAGTCCTAATTCCTCAAGTCAAGGTTAACCACGATACTTACATCACTCCTTAATCAAATCAATGCTCAACTGAAGCCTTTCCTTAAGAATTAGCCTCCAAACCAGTCAAATCTAACCATATATAGTTTAATTAATTCAAAATAAGCTTTAGAAACTACCCACGGGTGAAAAAGATTCAATCTTTGATGTTTTTGGAAAAATCAATCTCGGGCTTTCCCGCTTGGTCAAAACCCGATATTCGGACCAAAATCCAATTACCCATTCACCCCCGAGACCATTTATGTGATTAGTTTTAAACTTTACCTCAATTCGAGGTCTATATCTCAATTTCTCAAAATCCCCAATTTCTACCAAAATCCTTAATTTCTACAATGAAAAAGAATAGATTAAAGTTTAAAATCAATGGGTATTTATGGAAATGTAAGGAAACAAGTGAAAATCTACTAACGTATGAATTTGGGATGAAAAACCTCTTCGAATTCTGTAACGACCCGATTGGTCATTTTGAGCTCTAGTGCGTCGCTCGGAAGCTTGAGGCCTTGGGTAGCTTCACTTCATTTATTATGACTTGTACGCGTAGTCGTAATTGAATTTCAGGAACTTCGGAGTTGATTCACATGGAAAACATTCTAATTTCGAAAGCTTTAAGTTGGAAGAATTGACTAAGGTTTGGCTTTTGAGTAAACGACCTTGGAATCGGGATTTAAAGGTTCCAATAGGTTCGTATGATGATTTCTGACTGGGGCGTAGGTTCGGGTTGAGTATCGGGTCGCCTGGGAGCATTTCGGCACTTATTGTGAAACGTTGGCATTTTGAAGGTTTTAGAATTTCCTAAGTTTGGTTTGAGGTGGACTTTGGTGATATCGATGTCCATTTGGGGTTTCGAGCCTTAGAATAGGTTCAAATCGTGATTTGTGGCTTGTTCGTAAAGTTTGGCGTCATTCTGGAATGTTTTGATATGATTCAGACGCGTTTGTCGAAGTTTGGAAGTTTGAAAGTTGAACGAAATATTTCTATCATCGATTCATGATATTTATGTTATTTGTGGCATTTCGAGCCTTTGGATAAGTTTGTATAAGGTATTGAGACTTGTTGGTATGTTCGGAAGGGGACCCGAGAAGCTCGGGTGAGTTTCGGGGTGGTTTCGGACCATTTCTAGGCCATTTTTAATTGCTGGTTTTTGGCTACAACAATGTGCATCACGATCGCGGACATTGGATCGCATTCCCGAAGAGCAAAATGGGAGAATGGGGTCTGTGAATCGCGTTCGCAGAGACAGGTTCGCATTCGCGAAGAAGCAATTTTTGCTGCACATGGTTGACTTTGGAAGCTCATATCTTGCAATCTATAAGGAATTTGGAGATGATCCATAAATTAAAGTTGTAGCCCTTGGTGTCTAGTTTTCCGAAAGTCAAACTATTTGTGATTTGGAGTTTTGTACAAAGCGTTATGACCATTATACTAGAGGCTATCTGGAGGAGTTGTGCAGCTTGTTCTTCGCGATCGCGATTGGTTTTCCGCAATCGCGAAGGGCAATTTTGAGCTGAGAAAAGGAGTGCTTCACGATCACGAAGCATTTTCTGCGATCGCGAAGGGTAAATACCTGGGCAGCAGCTATATTTTGGGGGTTTTAGCCATTTTATCATATTTGGAGCTATGAAGCTCGGATTGAAGCAATTGTTTAACCGATTGTTTTTTATTTGGATTAGGGTAAGTGTTTTCTACTCGGTTTTTATTATATTTCATGAATTTATCCTCGTTTTTGGCATTTGGTTGATGATTTAAAAAGAGAAATTGGGATTTTTGTCTAAAGTTTTATAGAGTGAATGTTTGAGTTTTGAACATCGATTCGGAGTCGGATTTGATTGAAACTAGTATGGTTGGACTCATAATTGAATGAATTGTCAGATTTTGTGACTTTTTTTGGGTTCTGGGCACGTGGGCCTGGGGGGCTGACTTTATTGACTTTTCGAGCGAGGTTGGAAATTGTTATAAATTGATTTATTACGAGTATTAGAGTATATGTTTTTATTGGTTTGCACATTGTTTGACTAGTTTTGGAGCGACGAACATCGGTTTGAGGCGTTAGAGTGGCGTTGGAGCCGGTTATGGAACTTCGGAGCGAGGTAAGTCTCTTATCTAACCTTGTGAGGGGTAAACTACCCCTAGGTGATATAATTGTTATGTGCTACTAGTTGTGGGTGCTACGTACGTACGAGATGATGAGAGTCCGTACGTAGCTAAAGCATGTTTATGTCTGGATAGACTTAGGACTTTATCATGTAATATGTGAATTACTTGAACTCACTCTGCTGGCTTAATTAATTAGATTTATAATTGTAATTGATTTGAACATATATATATATATATATGTGTGTGTGTGTGTGTGTGTGTGTGTGTGTGTGTGTGTGTGTGTGTGTGTGTTAGGTCGAGCCTTATCACCCTTATTTGTTGGCAAGTTATTTGATAAACGGTAAAGGTTATATTCAATTTGTGCTCATGTACTGTATTGTAAGCACGTGTCTCATAATTCGATAAGTTCCTTCCTTTCTTGTGGAGTGGGCCGAACACCTCGATAATATAATAGATGCATCTATGATTCGTGCCGCTCGACCCTCGGTAGCATACAGATTATTCTGGATCGGGCCGAACGACCTCGGCATAATCGTGCGTAATATCGTTGGTAGTCAAATATTCACGAGATTATCCTTCCACTGATGCCTGGCATTTTATGTGGTATTCCTTATCCATTTGATACTGGCACTTGATACATATGAGTTGTTGAGGTAGAATACAAGACTGAGAAATTCATGCCTTTAAAAGAAAATTTTGGAAGATTATGTAACTTACAGATTTACCCCATTATTGATGTATGCTTCATATCTTCTTATGATTTATTATACTATTTTATTGGACCTCTAGTAAGTGTCGATGTCGACCCCTCGTCACCACTTCTCTGGGGTTAGGCTAGATACTTATTGGGTACGCATTGATTTACGTACTCATGTTGCACTTCTGCACTAAATGTGCAGGATCCGACATGTTCATCCGGTGTTCATCTGGTGATCTGACATGTTCATCTATAGAGGACGAACATATGTTTAAGTGGAGCTGAATGTAACAACCCAGCCGTTCATTTTGAGCTCTAGCGCGTCACTCAGCAGTTTGAGGCCTTGGGTAGCTTCATTTCATGTATTATGACTTCTACGCGTAGTCAGAATTGAATTTCAGGAAGTTTGGAGTTGATTCGGATAGAAAATAATCTAATTTCGGAAGCTTTAAGTTAGAAGAATTGACTAAGGTTTGACTTTTGAGTAAATGACCTCGGAATCGGAATTTGAAGGTTCCAATAGGTTCGTATGATAATTTTGGACTAGGGCATAGGTTCAGGTTGAGTATCGGATCGCCCGAGATCATTTCGGCGCTTATTGTGGAAAGTTGGCATTTTGAAGGTTTTAGAATTTTCTAAGTTTGGTTTGAGGTGGACTTTGGTGATATTGATGTCCGTTTTGGGTTTCGAGCCTTGGAATAGGTTCGTATCATGATTTGTGACTTGTGCGTAAAGTTTGGCATCATTTCGGAATATTTTGATATGATTCGGACGCGTTCGTCGAAGTTTGGAAGTTGAAAAAAAGTTTTTTTTTATCGTCGATTCATGATTATTTTGTTATTTGTGGCATTTTGAGCCTTTGGATAAGTTTGTATACGGTATTAGGACTTGCTGGCATGTTCGGACAGGGTCCCGAGGGGCTCGGGTAAGTTTCAGGGTAATTTCGGACAATTTTTAGGCCATTTTTAATTGCTGGTTTTTCGCTACAGTAGTGTGCATCGCGATTGCGGACATTGGACCGCGTTCGCGAAGAGCAAAATGGGAGAAAGGGGTCTCTGAATCGCGTTCGAGGAGACAGATTCGCATTCGCGAAGAAGATATTTCTACTGCACAGGGCTATTTTTGGAAGCTCATATCTTGCAATCTATAAGGAATTTGGAGATGATCCAAAAATGAAAGTTGTACCCCTTAGTGTCTAGCTTTCCAAATGTTAAACATTTGTCATTTGGAATTTTATACAAAGAGTTATGACCATTATACTAGAAGCTGTCTCGAGGAGTTGGGCAGCTTGTTCTTCACGATCGCGATTGGTTTTTCGCGATCACGAAGGGCAATATTGAGCTGAGAAAAGTAGTACTTCATGATCGCAAAGCATTTTCCACGATTGCGAAGGGTAAATATCTTGGCAGAAGCTATATTTCGGGGGTTTCGGCCATTTTATCATATTTTGAGCTATGAAGCTCGGATTGAAGCGATTTTCGCCATTTGGATTGGGGTAAGTATTTTCTACTCGGTTTTTATTATATTTTATGAATCTATCCTTGTTTTTGGCATCTATTTGATGATTTAAAAAGAGAAATTGGGGGGGGGGGGGTTGTCTAAAGTTTTTTAGAGTGAATATTTGAGTTTTGAACGTCGATTCGGAGTCGGATTTGAGTCAAACTAGTATGGTTGAACTCATAATTGAATGGGTTATCGGCTTTTGTGACTTTTGTCGGGTTTCGAGTACATAGGCCCGGGGTTAACTTTATTGACTTTTCGAGCGGAGTCGCCAAAATTGACGAGCACAAAACACACACTTAAATATGCTCGCTAGTCGAATATAGTATAATATAATATCGTATCCACATGGATTGGAGTTAAACAGTATTTTTGTAGTTTATACCTTGATTGCTATCCAACATGATCAACAATTTAGATTTGTATGATTAAAACTAAAATTAACTAAAAGTCTAAACTATTGGCTAATGACAATTGCAACAAGAGTAAGCAAAGAAGATATCAATGGGAGAAAATAGGGGTTGATTGGATAGGTACAAGATACTTATCTTGGATTTAACTCTAGTCGATTCACTTATAAGGGTCAAGTGAGTCTCTCAAAGTCATTCAATTATTAGTTCAAATGTTCAGCGGAAACTCCTCTCTCGATTAAGTCTCAACCTCACAAGATGAACTAAGTTAAGCTCGGTGAAGATATGCAGGAATTCGTAGTGGATTGGTAGTTAGGAGAACCTCTTTTGCTTATCCTCCTAACTAGGTCTAAAAAATAATTCAACTAGCCTCTTTCGATTACTTAGAAGAATCAATGAATTCAACAAACAAGATAATGCAAAAACATCACAAGTTATGCCTCTCTAGATTACATGAACTAGTGAATATAGATGCAACAATTAAAACAACCAAAATGATTCAATACATAAAAACTAGAGTTAATATCCACAAACAAATATCAATACACTGAATCCATCAATCCCTAAAGAAAACTACTCCATAGATGTGGAGTAATTCATCACAAATAAAGTTAAGTTAAAGGAAAACATAAAACGATCCAAACTCTTGTCTTGAGTGAGGATTGAATGATGAAATCCTTGTGCTCTTGCTTCTCCCACTTCTCTTTAGCCTCCTTAGGTCTAAAGTACCAAAAATACTGTTTTCCATGTATATATACCAAGTATGGTTGGGCCCAAACGAGCACACCTTCTCCTATGCAAAATAGGACTCTTTCGGAATAGGATGTGCGCGGCCGCACACCTGGGAGTGTGCTCACGCATATGGACGCGCACTTTGGATAGTCTTCTGCCTAACTTGCGTGCCTAGTGTGCGCTTGCGCACCTGGGTGGCGTCCTGCTCGATTCTTCGTTTCTCTCGTTAAGTGCACGATTGTCCGTTGATCCTCGAACATGATCCCAACTTAATCCTTGAGCTTTTACTTAGACTTCAAAGCTCCGAAATAGCTTGAATTCAGTCCATAACATCTACATAGCTCAGGATCACTTCTACAAGGCATAAAACACACAATTAATGCAAAGCACTAGCGATTATCACTCAAACTCAGTTAAAGTGCAGTAAATTAGAGTGCGATATGCAACTAAAACACCCAATTATAGCCTACCATCAGTAGACCCGAGGGTTGACTTTATTGACTTTTCGAGCGAGTTGGGAATTGTTATAAATTGATTTATTACCAGTATTAGAGTATATTTTTAATTGTTTGCACATTGTTTGACTAGTTTTAGAGTGACGAGCATCGATTTGAGGTGTTAAAGTGGCGTTGGAGCCGGTTATGAAACTTTGGAGCGAGGTAAGTCTCATGTCTAACTTTGTGAGGAGGAAACTACTCCCTAGGTGATATAATTGTTATGTGCTACTAGTTGTGGGTGCTACATACGTACGAGGTGACGAGAGTCCATACGTAGCTAAAGCATATTTATGTCCAGGTAGACTTAGGACTTTATCATGTAATATGTTAATTACCTGAACTCACTCTGCTGGCTTAATTAATTGGATTTATAATTGAAATTGATTTGAAATATATATATATATATATATATATATATATATATATATATATATATATATATATATATATTAGGACGAGCCTTATCACCCTGAGTTGTTGGCAAGTTATTTGAAAAACGGTAAAGGTTATATTCACTTTGTGCTCATGTACTGTATTGTAAGCACGTGTCTCGTAATTCGATAAGTTCCTTTCTTTCTTATAAAGCGGGCCAAACGCCTCGGCAGTATAATAGATGCATCTATGGTTCGTGCCGCTCGACCCTCGGCACCGTACACATTATTCTGGATCAGGCCGAACGACCTCGGCATAATCGTGCGTAATATCACTGGCAGTCGAATATTCACGAGATTATCCTTCCACTTATGCCTGACATTTCACGTGGTATTCCTTATCCGTTTGATATATGCACTTGATATATCTGAGTTGTTGGGGGTAGAATACAAGACTAAGAAATTCATACCTTTAAAAGAAATTTTTGGAAGATTATGTAACTTACAGATTTACCCCATTATTGATATCTGCTTATGATTTATTATATTGCTTTATTGGACCTCTAGTAAGTGTTGATGTTAACCCGTCGTCACTATTTCTTTGGGGTTAGGCTAGATACTTACTCGGCACGCGTTGATTTACGTAGTCATGCTGCACTTCTGCACTAAATGTGCAGGATCTGACATATTCATCTAGTGGTCATCTTGGCGCGTAGGTGCAGTTGCTGAGGAGACTTTATGGTGAGCTATATTCCAGGCTACGCATCGCAGCCCACAGAGTCTTCGTCGTACTATTTACTTTATCCTGTCTTATTTACATTCTAGACATATGTTGTATTATTATTGTATTCCTTAGTAAATGCTCATGCACTTGTGGCATCGAATTTTGGGATATGATAGTTGTTGGTTACAAATTTATATATCATTATCACCTTTCATTTCTTTTCTAAACTACTACTTACGTACGTTTCCGTGGATTTAAGAGTATAAATTTCCTTAATAAAATTTATCATTTTGAAAGTAATAAAATGAACAATTAATGTGATAGTTCACCGTTGTCTTGCCTAATGAAGACGTTAGGCAACATCACGGCCTATAGTGGGTTTTGGGTCTTTACAAAATTGCCTCTAGGCCGAGCACGAACTTGAAAATGGTGAAACAATAACTTAGTTCCCGACTTTGGGATGTTTAAATCACTGGGCATCAAGTGCTCTTCACGTTCGCGAAGCACCTGACACATTCGCGATGCATAGCAGTCCAAATGGCCTACGCGTTCGCGATATACCTAATGCATTCACGAAGGCTTCACCCCCTGGGCTTCACGTTCGCGAGCCAGGGCTCGCGTTTGCATAGAGTATAAGACTGCCTCCCCCCAAAATCCCATAAACCTTCGCATTTGCGAGAGGACTGTTGCGTTCGCGAAGGGTCAGCCCACCAATGATTCGCGTTCGCGACCATGCCCTCACATTTGCGATGAAGAAATCCATCCCAGCCCAAAGTTCCCCTTCGTGATCGTGAAGCACAATGCACCAAACATCAATAAACTAGCAACTTTCTAAGTTCAAAGTGGTCCGTAGCCTATCCGAAACTCACCCGAGCCCCCCGGGCTCCAAACCAAACATGCACACAAGTGCAATAACATCATACGAACTCTCTCTCGTGATCAAAACACCAAAATAATACCAAAAACTACGAATCAGACCTCAAAATGCATGAAACTTTAAAAGAAACTCAAGAACTTCCAAATTCACAACTGAGAGTTCGAATCCTATCAAATCAACTCTGTCTTGCACCAAAGTTTGCAGACAAGTTTTAAATAGTAAAATGGACCTATACCAAGTTCTGGAACTGAAATACGAACCCGGTAGCAATAAAGTCATCCTACGGTCTTTAAACCTTCAAATTACTAGTTTTCAACAAATCACGTCAAATCAAGTTAAGGACTTCCGAATTTAGTTCTGGGCATATGCCCAAGTCCAAATCATGATGAGGATCCACATGGATCGTCAAAATACAGATCCGGGATTTTTTATATAAAATATTGACAATAGTCAACTCAAATTATTTTTAAAGCTATAATTCATATTTTCTTTAATTTTTCACATAAAAGCTCTTCCAAAAAAAGACACGGACTGCACACACAAATCGAAAGACACTAAACAGATCTAATCAAAGTCTCAAAATACTGAAATAAGTGCTAAAACTCAGAATGACCTATATGGTTATCACAGTTGTTTGGTTGAGATGTTGCAAGATAGCACTCGAAAGTTGTTTGTGATGTTCTTAAGATATGTTGGGATGTCTATTATTATTTTTATGATGGATATAAGGCTAGAAATTATATGAATGTGGTTGTTTTTGTGCTGGATATTTTGGATGATTTAATCATGTTAGGTGTTATAAGTTGTAAGTTGAAGAGTAGATGATGAAAGCAACTTGTTGAGTATATTGTATAGCATGTTGATATTGTTCTTGGTATGTATAGTTGTGTAAGGTGTTGCTGAGTTATAGTTATGAATATATGAAGATATTAAAAGGTAAAACCTTTCTTCCTCTCTACGTATATAGACATGTTGATGTTGTAGTTATACTTAGTCCTTTTAAGAGGGAAGTAATGGACGAATGGTGTATTTGATTCATTTGTTGTGTTATGTAGATGTTGAGCTAGTTTAGTTGCTTAAAGTGACTGGAAATTATTGGAGTAACTTGAGTATATTGTTGTTGTTATTGTTATTGATATGTGTTTTGAAGGAAAGAAAATATTGGAGAAGTGTGTTTGATAATCGTATCCGAACATGCCATTTGTTGTATCGTTGTTTGGGTTGTAAAACTTGTTATAGGAGTTGTTGCTTGTGTTGTTGTGTTACCTTGCCTATGGTAGGCTTGAGAGAATGATAACAACAGGGAAATGTTGTCCCGTTTCGTCGTAGGATTGGTTACCTTTCCTTATGCGATCAAGAGAATTGTTCGTATGATTAATAATAGTATCATTCTTGTTATCGTATAGGTCGTGAAGTGGATATGTGTTAACCTATTGACCTAGTGGGTCAAGACTATGTATATTAAGGCTAAATCTTTTCTTCTCTTGGCATGCTTTAAGATAAAACTAAATATAAACGAACGTTATTCCAAAATAACTCCACTCTTAGTAAGTAGGGACACCCAAGTCATTCACTTTCTCATGATGTTATTCGAGTACATTAGGTATTAGATTCTAAGTCTTGTTGATGCTTATGGTAATGATGTTAGTATTTATAAGGTAATCAGAGGTATAAGGACCTTATGTCACTCCGAAGGAAGTCCTAAAGATCTTAAAAGTTTCTCTAAAACTTTTACACTTCCGTGAGAATAAGAATTGATGTTATGGATACATATATAGCATGTACAGAGATTTGGTTATGGTACTCCTATCTTACCATCGAGTTATGGCCGGTTGGGCAGTTATGCATCTTCATTTACCGTCGAGTTACGACTGGTTAGGCAGTTATGCATCTTCATTTACCACCGAACTACGACCGGTTGAGAAAGTTATGCATCTTTATTTACCACCAAGCTACGTCCGATTGGAAAATTATGCATCTTCATTTACAACCGAGCTATTAACATCACAAGGAATCTTGTGTTCTATGAATGCACCAAACACATTGAGTTGAACTACCGTTTTATTCTTGTAAAAATTGGTGATGACTTTATCAGTTTGCTTCACACTTCCAATACTTCTCATGTGGTAATTGTTGTCTTCACCAAAGTGCATTCTCGCCCTGCTCATCATCTTCATATCCGCAAGTTAGGGGTTATGTCACTCTCCAACTTGAAAGGGGTTATTAGACTAAGCCCACTTGATAGTGGCTGATGTTTTTCTCATTTTACTTTCTTGGGCCAGTAGTGCACAACCCAGATGTGTAGTTATTTGGTGAAAATAGCACGGGCTAGCCAGTTTTCGGACTGGTAAATGAAAAATAGTCAGCGTTTGCAAAGTCATTGAATAATAGCCACTATTTTGCTGCAATACGAAAAGTTCCAGCATAATATACTCGAGATTGGTACACCTGTATATGAACTTCCAGTTTATTATGATGGAACTCTAACACACGAAAAGTTCCAGCATAATATACTGGAGATTGGAGCACCTGTGTATGAACTTCCAGCATATTATGTTGGACCAGTATACTATACTGGAACTCCAGCATATTATGTTGGAAGTCCAGTATATTATGCTGGAGCTCCAGTATATTATGCTGGAAGTCCAGTATATTATACTGGAACTCTAGCATATTATACTGGAATATTTTCTGGATTTTGAACAGTATTTTCGTTCAGATTTATCTTTACATAAAAAGTGGCTAAATTTCGAAAACTGTGACTATTTTTCAATTACCACTTGTAAATCTAGCTATTTTTTAATTTCACCCAGTTATTTGTTGTAGGAGGATATTAAAATAGTGGACTTCTCGGTTTAAATAAACAGTGGTGGCCCATATTCTTTTGTACAAATTCTTCACTTTAATCGAAATAATATCTGAAAAGTTCTCCTTATCTCTCAAAGGAACAAGTTCAAACCCTAATTTCCCTTCATCAGATCTCGTAAATATAGCAACTTTACGGACTTCCATCATGGTTTTTCTATTATTGCTTTGTAGTACCGAAGTACAAATTAGTGTGAAAATTAGTGGGAATGGTACTTAACCAGTCCAAAGTAAAAGAGTTATAGACATTGTATTCCCACAAGGGTGGCAAGTGGGCCGGTACAGGCTCGGGATCGCGGGTCAGGACCGTTTGACCCGATTTTAATGTGCCTGAGTCGGTCTTGTGGGCCGGTCCTATGATTTGGGCCCGTCAGGCCCGGGACCATCGTGGTCTCGCATAAGATGGACCTCGTTTTGTTCAAACAAAATAAACCTCAAAAATCATAAGTATTTATCAAAAAATATGGTCATCTCTAAGTTGCATAATGCCTCTAGATTATTCTATTTGTGTTTGAAAAAGGACACATTTTATTTTGGATTCAAATGTTAAACCCATTTTTCTTCAAGGTTCGCCATATGGCCAAGAGCTGGTCCCAGACAGCGCTATGCCTCCTGGACAAGGAACATTTTGGCCGATGATGATAATAGGTGAAAAAGATAATTCCGGTATCTAAATATAGAAAAAGAATACCAATATATTCCAACAACTAGAAATATGAGGTTCTTGTAGTAATAATTCTTTGTTTTTTCCTCAACTTTACGTCGCAACTTGGTACTTAAACCTCGTGGTGGCCACATTGTTTGTAGCTGGAGATGTACTAAATTCCGAATTATATCCCACATATTAAAAGCACGGAAAAGAGAAAAGCAAGATAACCATTCATCTAGGAATAGGTAGTCTCTTTATTTTGAGGTCTACGGTTGATGCCCTTATAGTATGAGCCTACGAGGAGAGGATTATATTGTATCGGGTAAAATATGGTATGTTACGTGGCCGTCTGAGAAGGGGTGGGCCCGACCATTATCGGGTAAAATTTTATTAATGAGCCGTTACTCTTTAATGCTGTGAAATATTCTTCATTAAATGTCATCGGCCGGGTAAAATATGATATTTTTCAATTACATTTTTGAAACTCCAATAATTGCCATTAGTGGTGGGCCCGACCATTATGCCCACAGAACTAAAAATAATAGGCTCGACCATAATCGTAAGGGGGCTTTTTCTGGAATACATTCGATACATATTGTACAGCAATTTGATATCTTTTTTTCTCTCTCGCCTGTTAATCTTATCATCATTGTGCCCGAAAACCTTGTTCCCGAACTCTTTGAATCTATCATTTCATCTACATTTTGAGCTGAGTATCTTACATATCAATCGATTAATTCATTATTTTTGGGATCAAATTGACTCATCTGTCTAGAAACCACTAATAAATTTAGCTGTACTGATTTATCTGTAAACAGTTTGACGCCCACCGTGGGGCCTAGACAATCGTGTGGTTAAATTGATCCTTACTTCTTTCACTCACAAGCTTTGATCATTCTTATCTTGGCAAGATCACAAAAAATGGCAATCGATACCGTTAATAACCCTCGTGGTCCTGTGGTTCAAGGGAAAATCCCCTATTTTGAGGACTCAATCAGCGACACTCGCAATGAGGAGGAAGATGCCACGCCGGTATATGACGGAATGTACCCGAGACAGGTACGGGAGATGACTCCGATGATGCTGACCAAGGGCACGTGGCAGATGCGGTAAGGATCCTGCAAGAACAACATGCAATCATTATAGGCCACCTCATGCGGCAGGATCAGGTTATGACGGAGTTAAAACAGGCAAGATCCAGTTCCTCCTGTTGTTCCTACAAATCAAACAACGCAGAGAATCGACAATAACACTCCCAAGGGCGAAGCTGGCTCCGACGGGACTAGGGGGAGCAGATCTGGCCTCAACAATGATGATGATTCATTCAAGGAGGAACTCTTGCGCTTCATGAAGGAAGTAAACACCCGCATGGACGAAATCCTGGGCACTCCCCCAGTGTTGAAAGGCCCAAGCACGAAGAGGTACATCCAATTACCGTACAAGCCGAATGCAGCCCCGGAACTGATACCAAAACGATTCAGAATGCCTGAACTACCAAAGTACGACGGGACCTCAGGTCCACAGGAGCACATCATCACCTACATAACAATAGTAAAAGGAAATGATCTGGTTCCTCACGAAATCGAGTCTGTACTATTGAAAATATTTGGCGAGACTCTCACGAGGAGAGCCTTGATATGGTACTCATTATTTCCCGAGCATTCCATAGAATCCTTCGAGATGCTCGCGGATTCATTCATCAGGGCCTATGCCGGTTCCAGGAAGGTACAAGCCCGGAAGGCCGACATATTCAGGATCGCGCAGGGAGAATCCGAATTATTACGAAAATTCGTCAGCCGGTTTCAAAAGGAAAGGATGTTATTACTAGTTGTCCCGGATGAATGGGCAGCTGAAGCATTCACAAAGGTCTTAAATCCGAGAAGCTCAGATGCTTCTCGAAAGTAAAAGAAAAGTCTACTCGAGTTTCAAGCAACAACTTGGGAGTCCATAAACGGTACGAGTCAAATATACATATCGAAGACGATTGGTTCGACTTCCCGTCATCAGCAAAGGGCCGGGAGAAGAACAAGGAAAAAATGAAAGATGATGTCGACTCGAATAGACGAGGTTCAAGGGGGCGGTTCCAACCTTACGAGCAGATGGAAGATTGCTGCAGGAGCTTTCCGATCGGTAGACAAGTTTATCAGTGACAGGAGAACTGATCGCAGGAGGAATAACAAATCGCTGAAGGATAGAGAGACCGCGGGGCCACAAGGTCCTTCCTATCCAAAACTATCAGAATATAACTTCAATATCAGTATGGTGGAGTTAGTGTCGGCCATGAGAGATATCAAAGAGGCGCGGTTCCCAATAAGAGGCTCCGGGAGGACGATATCACGTTCATGGATGAAGACGCGGATGAATTGCTACTGCCACATAATGACGCACTGGTAATCTATTTAAATGTGTTAAATTTCAAAATTAAGCGTGTTTTAGTGGATCCAGGAAGTTCTGTCAATATCATACAATGTAGAGTTCTAGATCAAGCTAAACTCACCGGGAACATTGTCCCCACAACAAAGCTACTAGCTGGATTCAACCTCGCATGCATGACAACCCGATGGGAGATTTTGTTGCTTACGGATGCCGAGGGCATAACGAAGACGACTCTCTCCGATGTAGTAGATGGGGACATGGGATATAATATCATCATGGGAAGGCCATGGCTACACGAGATGAAAGTTGTGCCTTCAATGTACCACCAATTGCTAAAATTTCCAACACCGGAGGGGTCAAGCAGATAAAAGGTGATCAACCAGCAGCAAGGGTGATGAATGCAATCTCGGTCTCCCATAGCAAGGAAAAAGGACCTGCGGCATAGCAGTTACCAGTACCGACTTTCGACCCCAAACTAGAAGAAGTTTCCCTGGGAGCAGGAGAGTCAGAGCAATATTATGTATCAAGGTATTTTCAGGTACCGGAAGAAACGAACGCAACAAAATCCACGGCAGAAGAGTTAGATTAGGTTGCACTGTTCAAAACATTCCCAGAAAGGAAATTCCATTTGGGAACATGACTACACCCGGAGCTCAGGCTAGATTTTATTGAACTCCTTAAAATTAATGTCGATTGTTTTGTATGGTGGCACAAGGATATGACAGGAATCCCGACAGAAATAGTTGTACACATGTTAAGCTTGGACCCGAGCAAACCTTCGGTAAGACAAAAGAAGGCCCTATTGCAGAAGCAAGGAATAAATTCGTCAGAGAAGAGGTAACTCGCCTACTTAAGATTGGTTCAATCCGAGAGGTAAGATATTCAGACTATCTAGCTAATGTGGTAGTGGTTCCTACGAAATATAATAAATTCGCATGTGTGTAGATTATAAAGATATTAATAAGGCATGCCCGAAGGACTCGTTCCCATTACCAAATATCGATCAAATGATTAACGCTACAACCGGGAACGAGTTAATGAGTTTTCTCGATGCCTATTTCAGGTACAATCAGATTAAGATGAACCCAGAAGACTGGGAAAAGACTTCATTTATTACAAATTTTGGTACATATTGTTACAACGTAAAGCCCTTCAGACTAAACAACGCTGGAGCCACTTATCAATGGCTCGTAAATAAGATGATCAAAAAACAAATAGGAAAAACTATGGAAGTATATATAGACGATATGCTCGTTAAATATCTGGATGCATGTAGCCTCCAGAGACACCTGCAAGAAATGTTTGACATACTGAGGGAGCATAATATGAAGCTTAATCCCAAGAAGTGTGCGTTAGGGGTCGGTTCAGGTAAATTCTTGGGATTCCTAATCTCACAAAGAGGAATTGTGGTGGATCCCGACAAAATCAAGGCCATAGAGGATATCCCGAATCAACTATTCAACGTAAAGGAAGTACAGAGACTCACATGCAGATTGGCGGCTGTGAGCAAATTTATTTCCCGATTATCGAAAAAGTGTCACCGCTTCTTCGCACTGCTCAAGAAGAAGAATAACTTTGAGTGGATGCCGGAGTGTCAACAAGCCTTGAAAGAAATGAATAAATACTTGACAAGCCCTCATTTGCTCTTAAAACCTAAAGAAGAAGAAACATTGCTAGTCTACCTGGCGGTCTCAGAAGTTGTGGTAAGCGCAGTTTTAGTCCGGGAGGAAAAAGGTACGCAATACCCTACATATTACGTTAGCAAAATTTTATCGGGAGCAGAAACTCGCTAACCACATCTGAAAAATTTGGCCTTAGCCCTCGTGGTAGGCGCCCGGAAGCATAGGCCCTACTTCCAGTGCCACCCGATAGCGGTTGTGACTACTTTTCCTCTGAGGAATATCCTCCATAAACCCGAGCTCTCAGGTAGATTGGGCAAATGGGCCGTCCAAATGAGTGGGTTTAATATAGAGTATAAGCCATGGACTGCGATTAAGTCGCAGGTCGTGGCTGACTTCGTAGCCGATTTTCAGCCCAGGGTTGATACCCCTGGCCTCCAAAGAGGCAATATGGTGTCAGAGACGACATCGGGAGTCTGGACCTTATTTACGGATGGAACTTCAAATGTGAAAAGATCCGGGCTCGGAATAGTCTTGGTCATGCCTTCGGGGGAAACCTTAAGGCAAGCTATCAGGATGGTTACTTTAACTAACAATGAAGCAGAATGCGAATCTTTGATTGTAGGGCACGAATTGGCCTAGGGGCTCGACTCTGAAGCAATCAACATCAAATGTGACTCACAACTGGTGGTAAATCAGGTCTACGGAATTTTCGATACCAAAGATGAGCGAATGCAATAGTACGTAGTAAAGGTTCAGGCCTTGTTGTCACGATTCCGGGAGTGGTCAATAACCCACATCCCGAGGTTAGCAGATTTGGGTTCATCAACAGAAATTTAGGGACAAGAAATGAGGGCAATAGTTCAACTGATGAACTCAGCCTTAGACACGAAGAGTTACTATGAGGTAAATTCGACCAACCTGGTCTGGGACAGGAGAAATGAGATAATCGATTATCTCGAACGCGGGAAACTACCCAAAGACCACAAGGTATCGAGAGCGTTGCGTACCAAAGCCGCGCGATACAGCTTTGAGAAAGGGAAGTTATACAGAAAATCATTACAAGGCCCGCTGGCCCGATGCTTAGGAGTGTCTGAAGCCAGCTACATCACGAAAGAGATCCATGAAGGAATATGTGGCAACCACTCGGCGCAGATTCTTTGGTACTGAAATTAGTCTGGGCAGGATATTATTGGCCCCGTATGGATCTAGATGCCAAAGAGTTTGTACGAAAATGTGATAAGTGTCAACGCCACGCACCTCTGGTACATCAACCAACAGAACTATTACATTCAATTCTATCCACGTGGCCATTCATGAAATGGGGGATGGACATCGTCGGACCTCTACCACCAGCTCCGGGAAAGGTAAGATTTCTTTTAATTTTGACTGACTATTTTTTCAAATGGGTGGAAGCAGGTCCTTACCAAAAGATCGGAGACCACGAAGTGGTCAACATCTTGTGGGAGAATATAATGTGCAAGTTCGGAATACCTAAGGAAATTACATGTGACAACAGGCCACAGTTTGTCGGTGCAAAAGTCACAAAATTCCTTGAAGATTTGAAGATAAAAAGGATTACCTCGTCACCGTACCATCCGAGCTCAAATAGACAAGTAGAGTCAACAAACAAAACAATTGTGCAAAATCTGAAGAAAAGGCTAGAAGCAGCAAAAGGCTGCTAGCCCGAGGAATTGCCGGGGTTACTTTGGGCCTACCGATCAATTGTCAAATCAAGCACAAGAGAAACTCCATTTTCCCTCGTTTATGGTGCAGAAACTTTGATACATGTGGAAGTGGGGGAGCCCACTTTAAGGTATTCCCACGCAAATGAAGAATCAAATAGAGAGGCAATGCTTATCAACTTAGAACTGCTCGAGGGACGCAGCGACCTGGCACATGTCAGAATGGCAGCTCAAAAGCAAAGGATAGAGCGGCATTACAATCAAAGAAGCAACCTTCGTTACTTCAAAGTAAGGGAAGTTAGCCTATACATGGGAAGGACCTTACCGGGTTTCATCTATCACCGGTAAAGGGTAATACGAGTTAGGAAACCACAACGGAGACAAGTTGCCCAACAACTGGAATGTAGCTCATCGTAAAACATATTACTGCTGACAAACAACAGCAAGTTTTTTTAATGAGGCAGTGACCACAAGCATACTACAAAAATAGCAGTAATAAGACCTTTTGATGACAAGTTTTCATTCGGGGGCGATAAGGTAATCTTTACTTCGTTAGCAAATTCCCACTAGGAAATTAAGTTTGCTATAGAACAAATGTTACACTATCGTTCACAAGCACAAAGCACTAGAGGATTGTCAAGTACTATTTCGCTCGACAGCATGAATTCCTAAGGGGAAATCAAAATATGTTACCGAGCTAAGGGTTACGTAGAAATTCATCGGTGCAACCTTCGGAGATACAAGACTTCCAGTGTTCCAACATGCATTCTTCGTATTAGAATACTGGGGGAATAAAGATATGATTACAAGGCAACTCTGAATGCCACGTCAACCAGGAACGAAAATATGACAAGGAAACACGGAATGCCACATCAACCGGGAACGAAAATCTGGTAAGGAAACACTGAATGCCATGCATCATCGGGACCGGGGACTGCACAGCCATCCCCGAAGAAACAATATAGCCACAAGTCATGGAAGCTTCTTTCCTACATAGCAAAATGCCTATGTAAACTATGAAAACGAAAGGAATGAAATGAAATCCTTTTCGTTTTGTCTTGTTTCTTGTCTACACGATGAGCTAATTTTGTCATTTGAAAGTTAAACAAGTACTTCAAATGTTAGTATCGTAATGAACAGGAGACGTCCTCTTTAAGAGCACCGTAAATATAACAGGACCCTCTTTTATAAAAACCCTCCTGTTAAAGGGTTAAGTTCCGGAAGAATATATCCCCGGAACCAAAAATGCTATCGGAGAAAAATACACCCGAAGCCACATATGAAAAAGACGCAAAAACCAAACTTGCGCAAACACTTATAAAACCCCTCCTGTTAAAGGGTTAGTTCCGGAAGAATATATCCCCGGAACTAAAATTTCTATTGGTGAAAAATACCCCCAAAGCCACATACTAAAAAGACGCAGAAACAAAACCTGCACAAATACCTATTGAAACCCTCATGTAAAAGTGATAATTTTCGAAGACAGAAGTGCATCGAAGAAAATGCATCTGAGACCACATATGGGAAAATATACACAAATATTCAAGCAAAAGTAAGACTCAATCAAATATTTGAGAAAAAATATGTCTTCATTTACAAGAATGTGCCAAAATAAATACAAAACAAGGAACGAAAAAGCTAAGCTACAACATCACCCGAATCAGGAGGAAGAGAAGTATCCATGTCCCCAGGAGTGGTGGACGGTTCAACCAATGGCTCAACATCTTCCCCAGCTTGGTTCTCGGCATCATCGCCTTCCGATTTCTCTTCAGTATCTGAAATTTCGGAACCAGAATCAGAACAACCTGGAGCGTCAAACCACGCTGGGAGTCCATTTTTTGCAGCCAACTCAAGCTCACGTGCCTTGGAAACTCGGCGTCAATATCAATAACGTCAGCTTTGGCATCTTCCAAGATTTTTCTCCTCATGCTGTACATGGTGTAAGTTTGCTCAACAATGAGGGAAGCCTCTCGGCGCTTGAGTTCTTCTTTGAGTTCGGTGATCTCGTTATAAAGATTGTCCCGGGCGGACCTAGCAGCTCAAAAGCTAACATTGATATCTCGGACAGTTAAACTATAGAGCTAGTTATGCTCAATAGTTTTCTTATTCTTCTTCTCCAACCGAGCATATCTTGCCTCCGCAGTAGTAAGCTCTTTGACCTTAGAATTCAAGGCTACTTCTAAGTTAGTTTTCCTTTCAGCAGCAGCAACCTCACGGTCATTAGCAGCAAGAATGGCATCCTGAATCTCAACCCATTTACCTTTAACATAATCAAAGCTAGTCCTCAGCGGCCCAATCTCCTGGCTAAGGATCTCTACTTCCTTCTCACTTTGCTGCAAGCGAGCCTCCAAAACAATGGCCTCAGTGGCCCTGGTTTCCAGTTTCGAGAGACGAAGAACAGTCTGGTCGCTTCACCAAAAGCTATCCCGTTCAGAAGAAAGTTCCTCCTTCTCGCGGATTAACCTTTGTAGGCCCTTGAAAGTAAGAAAATTTGCCTACAAGACAAGAGGTAAAACTTATAAAACACTCATTCAAGAAACTATAAAATAGCAGAAGGAAAAAGAAGCATACCGCAGCAGCATTGTGTATGGCATTGTTCAACAAACACTCTCCCGAGAGCGTCTGAATCTTTTCCCAATCCATCTCTGAAGCCAAGGAATTCAGATAATTTGCAAGCTCTACCGGCCGGGAAAGAAGGTTGCACCCGGTGGAGACTGAAAGGGTAACATTCCTCTTCCTCTGAGGATCTTCAGAAGGGGCAGCATTATTTTGCCCCAAATTCCCATGAACAGGGGACTGGGGAAGAGGAACGCTTTCAGCATGGTCAGGTGTAGCAGTTGGAGATGATGTTGCTGGGGAAGCATGGATGAAGGCAGAACATCTACTGATGGCGAAGAAGGTGGTGATAAAGCTGGTAAAGAAGAAGAACGAGAAACAGATGCATCGAAGGAAGCGTTGATTATTGGGTGCTCACCAACCGAGGATGGCAAGGGCCTTGTACTCTGCCTCACGGTACCAGGTACAACAATTGGGGCCCGAGAACGGGAATTAGAATTTTTCACCAAATCAAACTCTCCCCAAAGTGCTGAGACATCATCTTCGGCGGATGTGACTACATCTATGTAGAGAAGCTTCCTCATCACTAGCTTCTTCATCATCAATCACTACAGTATTTATGACCAGCCCGGAGGTAGGACCGGCCAATGTGACTACCAGAGATGATTCGGGGGCATCAACCTTTGACCTCTTATTCTTCTCCCCGGCCGCAGAGGAACACCTTTTTTGGCTGCTTGTTCTCTGACCAAGAACTCGGTGCAGAACAGGAGGCACCAGTTCGTACAAGCGCGTCCTAGAGCAGCCTCGCCGCATCAGTAGGGTCGGCCAAAACATCCTCTTCAGGGATCTCGACCGAGCCCGGGGGTAGACCTAATTTGGCAAACAAGTTAGGGGATTCAGCCAAATTTCACATATACCAAAACTGAAGCAGAGCAAATTATAGTTACTATGATTTTTGGCCTTCCACCCGTATTTAATGGACAACTCTTTCCACTAGCGAATTTCGGGCGTGGTGATGTCCAAGATCTTTTGAACCCACCGGTCCAAGCCTTCTATCACCGGTGGGACCCATCGGGTCGCTATAACATACAAAAATTGAGGAGATTAATACAGGCATAAAAAGTATTTTGAAGAGGAGAATGTATTAAAAGGAACTTACGGGAATGGTTCCAAGCAACCGGAAAGGATGAGGTCGTTATTGGAATGATATCACTGGAGGCAATTGCAACGAATCGTTCCATCCACCCTCGATCATTATCATCATCCATGCTTGATATCAAAGCATGATGACCACGCGTGCAAAGATTTATCATCCCCCCATGGAAGATCTTGGGTGAATACAAATTCATCATGTGGGCCAAGGACAACTCTTCTCCGATTTCAGAATACAAGCGCCGGAGGTAGGAAATAGTCCTCCACACAGAGGGGCTTACCTGTGCCAAACATACCTGATAGCGGAGACAAAATTTCGCTATCACGAAATCAAGTTCCCTAGTCAAAGAAAACGTACCCAAGGTAAAAAGATACGTATAAAAATATGTGAAACCCTCTCTGGGAAGGGTCACTCGCTCCGATCGATCGGGAGCGATGATGTCCAAATTGGGGCAGCAACAGTCTTCCTTCAAAGTAGGAATACTAGAAGGATGAACGGAAGATGAGTACCTGTTAACCGCCTATGAACGGGGGCTATCAATAGGAAATTTCTCGTCAAAAATCCTTCGAAACATTAAGTCTTTTAGGGATTATGGAACTCAGTGTTGGAGGAATAGAATCTTCGTATTTGCTTTTACTTTTCGAAGATCCAGAACATTTAGAGGAAGAAGCCATTACAAGAAGGGAAGAAGAAGTTCTAAGTTTGGGAAGGGGTAAAGAAGAGATGAAGAGTAAGAATGCAGGTTTGAAGATCAAGCAACTGGTAAAACTCAAAAGAGAAGGGAGTTGATATGTATAGGTGAATTTTTGGGCGGCTAAAATACTTGGCTCTAATTACCTCGATAATCGGCAGAAGGCGTGCTAAATCATAAGGGGACGCGTGTTCTAGGCATTAAATGTGGAGATGCAGACGTCTAATCAACTGTCAGTGACGTAAAAAAGGAATTATAGTACTTCCCGCTAAAGGAGGATTCTCACCAACTTCTCGGTAACACAAAGTTATGTTACCGGAAAGCAGGGGGATTATCTGTATTGGGTAAGATATGGTATGTTACGTGGCCATCTGAGAAGGGGACACATGGAGTCAAAACCGGGAAGGATGGAAAATCGGGCACAACTACCTCGTGTGTCACCGAAGAAGGCAAGTTCGTAAGGGCATTAAGCATGTTGCGCCCGATAACATTTAATGAAGAATATTTCACAGCATTAAAGAGTAATGGCTCATTAATGAGATTTGAGCATTTATGTTTACCGTTAGGTTTTCATTATCACACTCAAATAATTATCATTAGTGGTGGACTCGGCCATTATGCTCACTGAGTTATAAATAATAGGCTCGGCCATCATTGTAACGGGGATTTTTCTGGAATACATTCGATACATTCTATATAGCAATATGATATCTTTTTCTCTCTCTTGTTAATCTTATCATCATTGCGCCCGAAAACCTTATTTCCGCACTCTTTGAATCTATCATTTCATCTACATTTTGAGCTGAGTATCTTACATATCAATAGATTAATTCATTATCTTTGGGATCAAATTGACTCATTTGTCTAGAAACCACGAACAAATTTAGCTGTACCGATTTACCGGTAAACATATATATGATTTTTTTCATCAATAGATCCAATTTCATAAAAAATAAATTGATGATATTTAATTTAAGAAAGCACTAGCGCTTTTATGTGTGATTTTCACAATTGAAGTTGAGAAAGTGTGTATGTATGTATATACTAGTATCTTGCACATGTGTTGCACGTATATTTCGAGTCATGTAGTACACACCTATGTAAATAATATCAATATTATTAAAATCGAAGGTTTGATTAACTATACATGAAAGAATATAAAGTACAAGTTTCTTAGAAGCATTTGATATTTTTTACTTATTTTGATTTTGAAAGACTTCTTTTTCAGGGGGAGAATATTGAACTTTTTTGGTAAACACGTACTTGGTAGCATATTGATCCGTTCTACTTTCTTCATGTATGATACAATTGTCAAATCTTATATAAATCATCCTTGTGTAGTTGCATAAGCCTTTTGAAGGTTCCATATTTCTAAGTAGCATGTTAATTGTTAAGTACATTTTCTTTCAAATACACTTAAGTATATACACACATATATGGAAAGAGGGAAAAAGCAAGATAGGAAGAGAAATATAAAAGGCATGATGGGTGCAATATTAAATCTATAAGGAAAAAGAGTAAAGTTTTCTAGAAAAGTACAGTCCAAACAAACATCAAAATTAAAAAGTTCAATCCAAGTAAACAAAAAATTGTACAAACAAAGTATTAATTAACTTAAGCAAAAAGTTACTCGTCACCGAGTAAATCCTCTCTATGTAAATGATGTTGACTAAAGGAGAAAATTTTCTTTGTTAAGCATGTCACACAAAATGATCCATTCCCCATGTACTAAGACTACACAATAAATATTTTACCTTAGCAATTTTGTTTTATATTTTTTTTATATTTTAGCATGTTAAAACATTAGCTCATAATTAAATAGTCTGTTTAGTTTATGAGTAATTGGACAAATTTATTAATTGAATAATAAAATTATTATTATGAATTAAAACATATCAATAAGCCAAATTAAACTCAGTTAGGTGTTTCAACCATTTACACACATGTAGAGTAGAAAAATAAATCTTAACTTCGAGCATGAATCGCGTGATTAGTATAATTAATTTATTCTCTACTATGAGCAACGTTTCTCAAGTGTTTAAATTCCTCCAAGTCTGTCTCTCGAAGACGATAATTTTGACCCCAAAAGGAATCTGTTGCAAGATTATCCTGTATACGTTTGTGTTTTTAAAACCCAACATTGAAAGAGAGAATTGTTCTAACTTCTATAGACCCACTATTAATGAAGAAAACGGTTGAAAGATATTAGTTTTAAGATGGTATCTACAATTACTTTAACATCCTTCAACAATTTAAAGAGCTTCATCCGAAACATCATACATCGTAGTGTGGAGGCTGCCAGCAAATTCTTTTTGTAGCCAAAACTAAAAATGTGTATTGCATCGATATTGAAGGTTAAAAAAATTTCCCTTAAACTATGTGACAACACTTGATCTTTGTGCAGCCTCTTAAGGAATTTTGCGGTTGCCACAACTCAGAAATCATTTTTGACTTTCGTAGTTTTGAACCAGAGAAGAAATAACATACTAATACACATATTTCCAAGTTTTTCACTTTTTGTAACATTTTCTGATTTTTTTGATAATCGTCAATTAAAAGAGACATTTTCTTAATTTTTGTGGTTTATTAGAATAGAACCTAAATTGTTTATTTCTTAAATTTCTATGTTGTTTGAATTTTCAAATACAATGAAAAAAGTAGTGATAGCGCAAAACAAAAATAAAAGATTTCAAGAAGTAACATAATTGAATAGATAAAAATACACATACATTGAAGAATCACATTAGAACTCACATAAAGAGATCATAACCATATATTACAATATTTATAGATATTGCATTTCATAAGTCACAAAAGATAAATAATTCAAGAATAAATGTGAAAAGAAAAGTAGAAACCGATTTTATTGTCGCTTAATTGTTTATTCACTTTAATTTGGAGTTGACTTTGCCTTCCATGAACATATAATTATTTCCTCAAAATAAACTAGGAAAGAAGTGTTAGGGGTTGTCCTCATTTTCTTACCGTATTTGGTTTTCCTATTTCTTGAAGGAAGGGACAATATATTTACCATAATTGGGTTTTTTTTTTTGTAGAATAAAATTATAATTCTTCCATGTTTGGCTAGTCCCTTTTCTTATTGGAAAAGGTTTGGAGTTCTATAAATTGAAGATCTGTCCTTCTCATTCTGTAGCATTCACGATGTAGCCATATAGGGTTTGCGAGTCGTGTTTAGGGCAAGAACTTTACGGGACAAGTGTTAGTGTATCACTTGTGTTTGCCTCTTCGTGAGGTTGTTCTCTCGATATTTTGTACTCTCTTTAATATAGCGGATTGCTCATCTCTGCCGTGGACGTAGGTCAATTGATCGAACCACGTTAAATGTTTGTGTCTCTTTTGGTATATTTCTCTTTTATTGTATGATTTATCGTCGTTCAAGGTTTGCTTTGCTAGCTTACGCATGACACCTGATTTTTTGGTCTTAACAAGAAGGATGATCCATTGGACCAATGTACGTAGCATATTGGTAAAAACAAAATCTATGCATCCAAATGTGTTATCCTTTGGTAAATATGTTGAAAAGCCAAGAAAAATGTTTGCATCCGGTGACGGGAGTTCGAAATTTCCTCCAAAACTATGTGAACCCGTTCGCTTTGCGCCTGAAGCGTATAAGGGGGGAAGGGGGAATATATATATATATATATATATATATATATATATATATATATATATATATATATATTCCCATCAGATTAAGAGTATTGAACAATATCACATCAGATTAAGAGTATTTTGCGAGTTTAACCCAATTTTTTTTATTAAGAGCCAATAGTTCGACGTAACAAGTATGAAAACAGCAGTGATGACGTGGGGATCGGTTTGCGACCTTTACCAGGCCAAGGTAGCTTGGAGACACATGATGCATACTAGAAGAAACTAGCATATGTGGGCTTATATGGCCATTATGTACTCGAATAATTTAAGTGGCACACAATAAATTTCTGGGTAAGCCTATGAGGTGATGGAACATGTGGAATTTAGCTTAGAGGGGCTTGTAATGGGCCAATTATTGTGGAGGCTTATTGATGGATCATGGGAACTTAGTTCGAGGGGAATATTTTTAGGGTTTGTGAACAAAAATCTCATATTTTTAGCTGGAAAAAAAAATTATATATAAATTGTAGATACTTTTAATAGCGTGAATCTATTCGAAAAAATCGTGTGAGTGTGTCCGAAAGTGACAATATTAGACCATGGTAAGTCAAGATTTTTTTTGCCAGTTTAGCCCAATCAAAAAAAAAAAAGAGAAGCAAAAATTCAATAGAAAAACATACGGCAAATTGGAATTAGGAAATCACTAAAGAAAGCTAGGTATATATGGAAGATTTTGAAATCATCTGCTGTCATGTTCTTCCCTGCCTTTCCTTACCTAACTAGACAATGATAAAGGACCTTTCCTTTTAGTTAGAAAACAAAAAGGCTGGTGCACAAGTATTCTTATATCATCTTTGTTCATTTGCCATCTTTATGGAGTTATATTACTGAACAAGTTCAGCATTTATTGTTGGGTTTTTTTAATCTAATTAGATAAAATGTGTGAATCGGAAATGGAGGGAAAAGATTTAAAGGGAAACGAAAAGGTTGAAATTGTTTCCTTTACTAATGTATTTTATCCCTCACCGGAAAATGGAAAGAAAATTTTTGTGCTTATATAGAAAAGCACATCTTCTAGCTCTTAAAGAGTTAAAAAAAAAGTGGTGTCTCGAGCTGTCGTCGTCGTTCGGCTTCGGCCAATTGATATGATTCCCGTTTTCCGTTATATAAATTTTTTTCTAATATTTTTTTCGCGGAATTTTAAAATTTTAATTCTGGCGGACATACACCATTTCAAACGAATATGTATCATGGCACCCGTTGAAACCTAAATCATTGGCTATAAATACAGAGGAGTAGCCTCATTTTTCACCACCGAAAATCTGCATACTCTCCCATTTCTCTTTTGCATTTCTGCACTGTTTTTCAAAGCAAAACATAAGCATAAGTGTAATTTATTGTCGTTTGTTGAGTTCGCCGAAGTTCTGTAAATACCATTGCCAGTATTATAGAATAGTTGTTTTGGTATATCCCGTGAGGGATTAATCCAATAACCATGGGCAACAGTGAGGAGATTAAATTCCTTAAGGAAACACAGTTTTCTGTTGTGCTCGGAACATTTATTTATTTTGTTTCTGCTTCTGTTTTGTTTTATTTTTGCAGAAATTATTTTCGAATACAGTTTATTAACATTTAATTTGGCTTTCCGACTAGTCCATGCCATAGCAAAACTTCCTGAAATTTTAACAAATATTTGTCTGCTCTTTTCTCTTCAGCTTAGGAGTCTCATGCAGCTGCAAGTGCTAGTCTTGCTTAAACTCAGTGAATGTAAGCTCTTTCTATGAAGGATTGCTGCTTTTTGGTTCAAGTAAATATCCCAGGCAAGTTCAACTATAAATTGAGAGCAAAATGAATATTTTGTTGGGGCTCATCCATCTGAGTCTTGTTGAAGTTCTGAGGAACTGTTGTGGTAAAAGTTTTCTTGAAGTTGCAATGTATTGAACATAAAATAAAATAACAATCTTTATTCCTATTATTACTATTCCCTTTTGTTGTTTGTGGCTATTTTTTCATGGAAATTGAAGGGAAACTCCCATGTGGTGAGGTCAGAGGTATGCACAACATTGCTCTTCAAATTTCCAAGTGTTAATAGAGTAGAGGAGGAGGGAACCTGGGGTTCTTAGGTTTTCAAGATAATCACTTGCAGAGTAATTGCTTACTTCTCTAGGAATTGTTTAGAGAAGTGTCCATGAAGGAATTTAATTCCACATTGCAACTTAGAATTGTCAAATCCTTATTTTTTTATTTTTTTTTCTGTTGCCTTCTATTTGATCTTGTCTTTGGCAATTACTTATTCACTTACTACCATTTTCCCTCAAATTTCTATTTACTTACTCGGCTTAATTAGACTCAAACTCGGGCGCTTCCTCTTTGTTTTCACAAGAAAACTCCATCTCATTCATCAACCTCACAATTCCTTCATGAAGTAAGAGAAAAAGCTCTCATCTTTTCTTTTTGTACTCTCCAACAAACTTTCAAAGGAGCCATCTGATTGTATAGAACTTTCCTCTTTATCTTTTGCTTTTCCTTACCCCTTTTTGTCTTTGCAAAATATCGAAATTCATCAGACCAAATGTCCTCTACTAAGTATCTCCTTAGAAATTCAGTGCCATGGATTGCTGTTCTTGTTCCACCATACTTGTTTATTGCCAGTCTTTCAGGTTACAGTTTTCTTTCTATTTCCATCACATTTTGTGTTTTGGTCATATCTATCATAACTTTTACATACTCAAAACAAAAGTCTAGTATCTCGAAGAAGTCAGTCAAAACAGAAGAAGCAGGGCTCAGCCTCAGCAACCAGGTTAAGCAAAATGTATCAGAACCACAGCCTCAAAAAGGAAATTTGAGACAGGTTCAAGAACATATAGCAGAATATCAACTTGGAAATGCGATTGTTAACCACAAGAAGGAAATACAGGATCATGGGGTGTCTCAAAATCATGTCTTGTATTGTGAGAGTGAGAGGCTTGATGGAAATTCATCTTCAAGTGAAGATTCTAATATTCAGTGGCCATTCTCAGGTGAAAAAGGACAGAGCCCACATTGCTCTGATTGTTCAATTTCTGATGAGGAGAGCCTAATTGAAATAGCCCTTCCAAGTAGCCATTTTTTTTACTCTGAAAAGTATCCTAAATTATCTAGTAAGCAGCACCAAAATGTATTTGCAGATTTAGCCCAAGAATCCATCTTTCTGCAGCATAGCCTAGCGGATTACACAGGAGATATCAGTGACATGAATGAGGAAGACAATTTGATAGAGATTGACATATCCATGGGATCTATCTAGTGTTCAGCATTTGAAATTCAAGCATGAGTTGATATCTATTGATTCTTCTAAATGTCTAATTTGTTGAATAGTGTTAAAAGTTTTTTGATTTACTATTAAAGGTTGTGGTGGGATCTACTATTAAAGTTTTTTTATCCAGGTTTTAAATTCTATGGGTTCAGAATCGCAATTGTACTCAGGGGTGGAGGTAGAGTGTTGGGAGCGAGTTCGGTCGAACCAAGTAGCTTTGGTTCGAACACCGTATTTGTCTTAAAAAGTTCATTAATTATGTGTAAATTATTACTCTCTCCATTCACTTTTACTTGTCCACTATTCTAAAAATATATTTTCAATTTTACCTGTCCACTTTCGCATATCAAGAGAAAAATAATTTATTTTTAATTACTCATTTTAAATTATTTTCCAAAACTATTTAGACAAGCAAAAGTGAACGGAGGGAGTAATTTAAAACCCAGCAACTTAAAACGATTAGAATTTCGAACTCATAAGTTTGAAATTTTGGGCCCGCCTCTAATTGTACCACATCGCATCTAATTTAATGGGATCACAATTTATTATTTGTACATATTTAGTGATATTTTTGGGCAAATATACCGGGTATAAGCGAAAGTTATGAGTTCAATTGATTCTCCTCTAGATATGTCTTTGGTGGGATGGATATAATCCCTCTATTTTTAATTAGAATCTAGGGTTCAAGCCCCGATAGTAAGCGCGTTCCTTTTAAGGGTGCGAATCTAGATTAATGAGATACTCACTGCGAGTATCAAATACTCCCTCCGTTCACTTTTACTTGACATGTATATTAAAAATAGATTTTTATTTTTACTTGTCACTTTACGCATATCAAGAGAAGACAAAATTTTTTTCCAGTTATACCTACAATATTTATTATTCATTTCAAATTATTTTTTTAAATTCAATAAAATATGCATCAATTAATATGAGTATCATGATAAATTATACACTTCATTTATTATTTTTAAGGGGCGTGAAAATTAAAACGTGTCAAGTAAAAGTGAACGGAGGGAGTACCAGATAAGAAATAAATAAAAAAAAATGTTTTTTTGATCCTTATGGATTTGTGCTTACCCTAAAAAATTAGCTAGGTAGTAAAATTTAGAGAAAACTGGGAGCCACACTTCATTTCTTTGTTGTGGTCCACTGCTGTCAACTGTGAAGTTTGTGCTGCCTATTAAAAGCAACTTAGGATACCTATGGAAGCACTTGTACTCATGTGAACACTAGCTTTCTCATAATGCATATTAAAGTGTTATTAAATGTTTAAAGGTACCTCTGCCAATAAATAAGATTATTGTAGTTGCATTTCCCAATCTTCTTTTTGCTATCATTTGGCCTTATCTAATGTTCCAGTAGTTTGATGATTAGTGAATCTTGGAGCACAGTCTAAAGATCAAGATCACATGCTCTAATTAATTTATTCATTCCTAATTGGTCTTTTCAGATATTCCAAAAAATACAACTGATTCAGATTCGCAAATATATAATGCATGGCTCTATAATGGAGGATTTGAGTTTCCCTTATTTATTTTAAATTTTTGTAGATATATTAAGCTTGATTGCCATTAATAAAATAAAATTACTTATACGGGGCAACTTATTTTTCATTTTAAAACTGTTATCATGTTTACACTTGACGCTCTTTCATTATTCAAAATTACTATCTAATATGTTTGATTACTATTATTTATCTTGTTCTTCATAAATAAAAATTGATTAGTCACATAGTCAAATCCAATACGATTAAAAATGAAAAGAAAAAAATCACGATATGAAAAGTTTACACGTAAAAAATGAATGTTGTAGAGAGTAAAATAGAAATTGTATTTACAAAATGACCATTCAATTACCCATTTCTGACCAAAAATACAGTTACCCTTTAAAAGCATAATCAAGAATAAGATATGTCAACATTTAATATAGATAAAACCACTTAACTGGAAAAATTATGATATTATAATTTTAGAAAACTAGTTTTAGTATACGCACTTTGTGCGTGTATTGAACGTTTATCAATTAAAAGTGTATAGAATATTCATGTAATAACAAAATATTATTTATCTAACATAATAAAAATAAATTTTCAAAATGGATAAGCTACAGCCAGATAACATTTTTGTAAACGATCGGATAATTTTGGAGTTGACCTCAGTCAAAATTGTTGGTAAACTACCCTCGATCAGTGTTTTGACGATTCTGGTAGGATCGTATAATGATTTTGGACTTACAAGCACATTTGGTAGGGGTCCCGGGCGACCCAAGACCGTCTCGGTGCTTATTGCGAAAAGTTGAAAAAATGAGTTTATGAACATTAAAATCTGAGCTTTGATGCTTGATTCTTAATTGTCAGTGCTATTTTGATATTTTGAGCTTACAAGCGAGTTTGTACTAGTGTGGTTATTCGGAATGGGGCCCGGGGGGAGGGGGGGAGGGGAAGGGTGAGTTTCATAATGGTTTCCGACCATTCTCGCACAAGTTGCAGCAGCTAATCTGCAGCTGGTGTGATGTGCATTGTGAACACGGAGCTTATCTCACGTTCGTGAAGGCTTATTTGGGTTGGGGTACTTTTACACGTGAACGCAATGGCCTAGGGGGATCTGGCATTCGCGAATGTGATTTCCCATAAACGAACGCGTTGGGGGATCTGGCATTCGCGAATGTGATTTCCCATACACGAACTGGTGGACCTTTATTCGTCACGAACGCGATAGCAGGGTTGTATAGGATAAAGTCGGTTCATATTAAATGCTCGAATGACAGAGTGACGCGTGGAACTGGGGGCTGATGGAAGATGAAGCGAATAGAAACCAAGACCGAGGACAACAACTTCATTGGCACCGGGTAGATTCCGAAAGGAACATTATCAATGGGAGCAAACGAATACTCGTCACATATGACATTCAATAAAGAATATTCCTCAAAATTAAATATGTAGTTGTTACAGAGAATTTTGGCATTCATGACCTGCCGTTACATATTCATCAATGGCCCCCATTATTGTCATTTAAGAGGGGCTTGATCCTAGGACCTTGTTCCCTAGGTATGGCTATAAATAGTGGCTTCAACAACCATTGTAAGACACGCAAATTCTGACAAACTTAGGCTACACACTATTCCCAAGCTAAATAATACTTTATTTTTTGTCTAACGTTATTCTTATTCCTGCCCTCGGAACCTTGCTTCAGTAACCAAGCTATCTGCTATTTATCTCGATTTCAATGCTAAGACTTGCATTTTATTTAATTCATTTATTATTTTTGGGATCAAATCGATTCGCTTGTCTATAAACAACGCTATAAATTTAACTATACCATTTTACGGGTAATCAGTTTGGCGCCCACCATAGGACTTAGACAGCTGCGTAACTGAGTTGATCCTTGTATCTATTACTAACGTGTTTGATTCTTTATTTCATAGAAAAAATTAAAAAAATGGCAGTTAATGATGTCAACATCACACACAACGTTGAGGCGCAAGAGAATCTGCCTCAACATGAGGATTCGATTAGTGACACCCGCAACGAGGAGGACGTAGCAACTCCAGTCTATGGTGGGCGTTATCCCCGACATGTGCGGGAGACAACTCCTGATGACACTGAAGACGAGTATGTTGCAGAGACAGTAAGTATCTTGAGGGAGCAGCAAAAGGCCATCATGGACCATCTCTCAAGGCAAGACCAGGCCATGATGGAACTGAAGAAAGCATTGTCAGGTGCCTCCAACAATGCGAATGGAAGAGGCCTTGTTCCTCCCGGTGCTCCCGCAAATCAAACAACTCAAAGGGTTGATAACAACACCCCGAGGGGAGAAGTTGGCTTCAACTGAACCTGGGGGAATGACAACGGGTCCGGTAACAATGACGACAAAGATCCTTTCAAGACCGAACTCATGATATTCATGAGGGAAATGAATGAGCGAATACATCAGAACGCAAAAGAGTTCTATGCTCGAATGGACAAAATTTCGGGCACACCACCAGTGTTGAAGGGACCGGACTCGACGAAGTACACCCAACTGTCGTTCAAACCAAGTGCAACACCAGAGTTGATTCCGAAGCAGTTCAAGATGCTGGACATACCGAAGTATGATGGGACATCAGACCCTCAGGAGCACATCACAACTTATACAACGACGGTGAAAGAAAATGACTTAGCTCAACATGAAATTGAGTCTGTCCTGTTGAAGAAATTCGGAGAAACCCTCATGAGGGGGCCTTGACATGGTATTCACTCCTACCTGAACACTCGATGGATTCCTTTGAAATGCTCGCAGATTCTTTCGTCAAGGCCTATGCCGGGGCCAGGAAGGTCCAGGCCCGGAAGGCGGACATATTCAGAATATCGCAAGTGTCACGACCCAAAACGCAAGGCCGCGACGGGCACCCGGTGCCTAACACAACCGAGTACCAACGTAACATGTCTTTCTTATCATACCGTCATGGGTAAGTGGGCCAAAAGGGCCTTCATGAGATAATCAAAATAAAATATAAGGGAATATTAGACATAGGACGACCCAACATGATATAGAAACTTATACATGTGACATACGGGCCTATAAGGCCGACATGATCATTTGTACACTCAAAACATAGGCCGACAAGGTCATACAAGTATCCATATACATGTCATCTGTCTACAAGCCTCTAAGAGTACATAAACATCATAAAGGTCGGGACATGGCCCCGCCATACCAATTAATAGATCTCCAAATTATACTGACCAAATAGGCAACTCCGGAGCAAGTGGAGTGCCCTAACACCCTCCGCTGAGCTGATAGCCTACTAGGAGGACTCTCAACTTATCTATCGGGACTTGCGGGAATGAAACGCAGCGTCCCCAGGCAAAAGGGACGTCAATACACATAAAGTACTGAGTGTGTAAGGCATGAAAGCAGTATATAAAGACACGAAAGAAACATGGAGTAAAGAACTCAACCTGTAAGTCTGAATAGCTCTGTGAATCATGAAACATTTATAATGTCATGAATATGCATATAAATGCCATATCATGCATAGGTATATGCGTACGTAACATCATCAAGCCTCTAATGACATCCCATCATATCATCTCGACCTCTGTGGGCGAAATCATCAACGTATACCAGCTGATCAGGTGGTGGTGCGTATATAATGCCATAACCTTTCTCATACCCCATATATATATACTATACGTGTATATAACACCATCTGGTCATGGGTCAATATACATGTATAAATGAATGCAATGCAAAATAAAGTAAGTCAATAAGATCTCTCGAAATGTCATGAGATCAATATGCCTTCGGTTAATATCATGAAATAAACTTTATCAACCTACATATTTTCTGAGACCCATAAACAGACGATATAATAACAGGACACATGGGGAATCAATAACATAGGCACCCCTAGTACTTCTAAGAATAGAGTCATTTGTGAAAGTTGTGTGTTTGCTCATTTTGTTGTATCATATGGATCATGCCAAAAGAAAAGAAGGGATAGTCTTAACATACCTCAAGTCGTCAATGCAATGCAACAACAAGCTTATAACAAAAAAATACATGTATAACTTAGATGGCGCTAGTATATTACGTATCTCAAACGATAACTCGATTCTAAAAACGGGCAGCATTTCCCCTGATTTTACTGCTCACTCAAGACTACTATAGGCGAGATACAAACACAATACAATCAGCAACTCAAAAACAATCCAACTACAATTCGGGACCTTCAATACAACAAAAATCCCAAATATACCATAACACACCCAATCAACAAGTTATCAATTAGACTGAAATTGCAACGATGAGTGACCAACCTACTACCCTACCACATGTGACATTTTTCCATGCCCTTCATCCTTCCAAACTTCATAAATCAGTAGCACAATAGGCCAACGTGAGTGGACTAGAAAACAGTCCGCTAAAAGTGAAATCAATTGAACTCACGACTTTCGATCACCGTCCCGTGAGTTCTAAATATTAGGAAACGAATTTATCAAACTTCCTTGGTATTTGAAAGCTTAAATACGGAAAGTAGACGTTTTCTTAACTATGAAGTACCTTACAAAACTCAAACTACAAAGAAAATGAGAGGCGATATAGCGATACTTACGTCGTAGGGATTGTTCTAATGTTATCGCTTTTTGATTTCATACCCGGGATGTTAATCTTCTTTGAAACCCTAGAAGATAGCTTAAAGGGTAAGTTTATGGGGGTTATCTAGTCGTTTTCTATGATAAATTAAGATAAAGACGATTTTAAACCTATATATATCAACTTTTGAAAAGTCAAAGAGGTGCTACTTGGGCACCCTATCATTGGCCCATCTTCCGACGCTTATATCTTTTTATCCGGATATTGTATGAATAAATGGTTAAGAGAGTTGGAAACTACATTCCAATACCTTCAATTTGGTATATAATATGACACAAAAAGACCTCATATATCACCTGAAATGTATTGCTCAAAAAGCTTCAGGGACACACCTATGCAGTCTCGCAAAACTGCAAATATCTCTCTATTCTTATGTCGTATCGACAAACAATTTAATGCGTTAGAACCTAGACTCGTAGATATTCAATTTGGTATGCAGATCATCCTGTAATTCAAAGTATATTAGGAGAAAACCTCTACTAAAATTGACCTAATATTCAGCATATTATGAATGTAACTTGTGATGACATTTGCCAACTTTTGTTTCACAACCCGCTTGACTTTAAAACATAACACGCGACTATCATACGACTAAAATAACCTCCTTATCATATTAAGAACCATAGTCTCACCGCAAAAGTACATGTTATAACATTCCACACTTGTCGACTTTCAACGAAACTTATTTTCTTCAATTCGTTTAGCATCTAAGCTTTCCAACCCTCTTGGTACTTGTTATCCATGATCTTAAATATTTGTAACCTCCAAAGTAACATAATTAACTTACTTTATGTACTTACAAAGACCATCTCATTTATGAGCTTACATCAATTGACTTATGATATACTCTCACATACAAAAACATGGGGTGTAACAGCAAGGAGAGTACGAATTGCTTTGCGAGTTCGTGATCAGGTTCCATAAAGAGAGGATTCTATATTACCGGTCGTGCCAGATAAATGGGCAGTTGAGGCATTTACTAAAGTGTTGAACCCGAGGAGCTCCGACGCTTCCTGGAAGTTGAAAGAAAGTTTGCTTGAGTTCCAAGCGACCACATGGGTAGATGTCCATAACCGCTATGAATCAAAGATAAGGATAGAAGATGATCAACTCGGGTCCCCGGCATCAACCGAAGGTCGGGATTGTGAAAAGAACAGGGATAAATCAAAAGATGATTTTGATGCAAATCGATGGTCTTCTAAGGGTCATTGTTTGCCCTACGAGAAGGTTGAAGGACGCAACAACAAGGGATTCCGGTCAGTGGATAGGTTCGCCCCCGATAGAAAGGTTGACCGTGGCGGGAATAACAAGTTGTTACAGGACAAAGAGGTATCAAGTTCTCGGGATTCCACTTATCTCAGGATGTCTGAATATAATTTTAATGTCAGCGTAGTGGAGCTGGTATCAGAGATGAGAAACATCAAGGAAGTGCAATTCCCGAGGCCAATGAGATCCGATCCCAGCCAGAGGGATCATAATTTATGGTGCAAATATCATGGGACTAATGGTCACCAAACTGGGGACTGAAGTCATCTGCTCAAGGAGGTGGAAACACTATTAAAGAATGTCCATCTCAGGGAATTCTTAAGCGACTGGGCTAAGAATAATTACGGCCGTAGCCGAGACAATGTAGAGCCATCGAATATAGGGAAAGACCCCCCTCGACTAACTATCAACATGATTTTCGTGGGGAACGAGATCAACGATGTAACCTCGGTGGCGAAAAAGACAAAGGTGTCACTGACTCATAGCAAGAGACTCGGGGAAGTCTCCGAAGACGACATCACCTTCACAAAAGAAGACACTGATGGACTTCTTCATGCCGCACAACGATGCCCTAGTAATTTCTCTTAACGTTTTACATTTCAAAATTAAACGTATTTTGGTTGACCCAGGAAGTTAAGCCAACATCATCCAATGGAGAGTGCTGGAACAAGCCAAGTTAACTGGAAGCATCATTCCGGCAACAAAACTCCTCGTCGAGTTCAACTTAGCAAGTGTGACGACGTGGGAGAAGATCTTGCTACTAGGGCTGTTCAAAACCGAACCGCAATCGATAACCGGACCGTAAAAATAACTTATTGGCTTATTAGTAACGGGTTATCGGATTAACGGTTGGTGAACAGATTAAAATTTTATAATTAATGGCTTATCGATTTAGGGGTAGATCGGATAAACCATTAACCCGTTAATAATTATTATATTTATATTTTTAAATATAAATGTAAATAAGTATATGCACATGAAAGTTTTATTTCCCAAAAGATCAAAATAATCCCATAAAGTAGAGAAGGGAAAGAAGATTTATATATTGAAGTAAAGCCTTCTTCTTTACTGTCTTTCATGACTTTATTAGTTTATTTAACTTAACAACCATTTCTCTGCGTGAAAGAATTTGGGCAGTTGGTGAGTTCAACAGCACATGACTTCTTTGAATTGGAGAAGACCACAAATCACCCTTTGAATAATCAAAGCCAAACTCAGATAAATCAAAAAACTTTGAGAGTAGCCTCTCTGATTTTTTGGGTGGCGCTCAGTTACTATATTAAACTGCTGAAGTGTCAAGTGGTATTTAATTCATTGTCTATTTGATTTAGCCGATAAACCGCCTGATAATTGCTAAATCGATACCAATCCACCCGATATCTTATTGGTTGGCTAGAGGATTAGTACATTTACAACTCGATAACCGATAAGCCAACCGTTAAGATAAATATCTTCCCGATCCGCCCGATAAGCAGCCCTACTTGCTGCCTACGAATGCCGAAGGGGTCACGAAGGCCACCCTATTTGAAGTGGTGGACGGCGATATTGGCTACAATATAATTCTCGGTCGACCACTGTTTCATGATATGAAAGCCGCGCCATCAACATATCACCAAATACTGAAATTCCTGACTCCAGAGGGAATCAAGCAAATAAGAGGGGATCAATCGGCAGTAAGGAAAATACATGCGGTATCTTTTTCCAGAAGCAAAGGTAAGGAACTCAACGCATAACAATTACAGGAACCGATAACTACTCCTGAACCGAGTGAAGATGACAAAGGGGGGAATCGTCAGAATCCTACCAGCTACTAAGATATTTTCAAGTACCGAAAGAGACAGACGCGACCAAGTCCATGACAAAAGAACTCAAACTAGTGTCTTTGTTCGAAATATTCCTGGAGAGAAAATCCACTAGGGGACAGACCTCAACCCCGAACTCAGGTCAGGATTTATTAATTTTCTTAAAACTAACGTTGATTGTTTCGCATGGTCGCACGCGGATATGATAGGTATCCTGGTAGAGGTGGGCATGCACAAGCTAAACCTGGACCCAAGTATCCCACCTAAGGGTGGCAAGTGGGCCGGTCCCGAGCCTAAACGGGCCAAGTGGGCCGGTCCAAACGGTCCCGGTCCCAGTCCCAGTCCCAAATTAAACGGGCCAAACAATCGCGGGCTAAACGATCTTTTTGTAGGGACCGGCCCGAGACCGGGACCGGGACAGTTTGGTCCCGGGCTAAACGGTCCCGGCCCGCGGGCTAAATGAGCTAAGTGGGCCCAACAGATTTAAAAAAAAATTAAATAGATATAAGAGACAAAAGGATGTTAAAAAAAATATCTAATTCAATGCTTTGTAAATTTTATTATAGAATTGTGACCTAAATTTTATGTAACATCCTAAATTTTAATATTCAATATTTAATATCGAATATAACTTTTATATTTTCATATTTAATATTCAATATTCACCAACTGCCAAATTCTCTGCTGTGATTTTAAGAGACATTATATTTAGCTATGCTACTAATGTAGCTAGCCGATAAAGAGGATAATATATCTAAGAGTGAAAAATGAGTTGAAACTGTAATCTGAGTTAAGCTAAAACTTGATCTTCTATCATTCCATATTTATACCAGCTAAAAAGTACCATACTTTGGTCCTTTCATGTTACTACTAAAAAGTATATATATATATACTAAGTGTATAGTATATAAGCTATATAAGATGTACCTATAGTATAGTATAGTATAGTATAGTATATATATATATATATATATATCGAATATAGCTTATATATTATACACTTAGTAATAATAAAGTAAGCAATAATAGCAATATAAGAAAATTAGAGAGAGATTGTGATAGATTGATTATTTTGTAAGAAAAATGAAAGAATGAGTGGGTATTTATAGTTGAAAATAGGGGGAAAAATATAATTATAAAAAGTTTGGGGGGTTAAATGGCTATTTTATAAATAGCCAACGGTTATATTGTTTTTTTTAATTTTTTTTTTTAAATATAGCCATTGGGACCGTTTGGCCTGTTAAGGCACCGGTCCGGTCCCGGTCCTTGGCAGGCCAAATGGTCACGGGCCTGGTAGGCCCAAATCATAGGACCGGCCCATGCCCACAAAAATCGGGCTTAACGGTCCTGGCCCGTTTAGCCCGTTTAACCTGTTTGGCCCGCAGTCCTGGGCCGGTCCCGGGCCTGGACCGGCCCACTTTCCAGCTTTAATCCCACCGGTAAGGCAAAAAAAGTGCCCGATAGCTGAGGTCAGAAACATGTTTGTCAAAGAAGAGGTAACTCGATTACTTGACATCGGTTCAATCCTGGAGGTAAAATATTCCGACTGGCTAGCTAATTGTAGTTGTTCTGAAAAATAATAATAAATTATGAATGTGCATAGATTATAAGGACTTGAATAAGGCGTGCCCGAAACACTCGTTCTCACTACCAAACATCGATCAAATGATCAACTCCATGCCCGGGCACGAGTTAATGAGTTTCCTTGATGCCTATTCCGGGTACAATCAAATTAAGATGAATCCGGAGGATCAGGAAAAAACTTAGTTCATAACAAACTTCGACACATATTATTATAATGTTATGCCCTTCAAGCTCAAAAACGCCCGGATCCACTTATAAGAGGTTCGTGAACAAGATGTTCGAAAAACAAACATGTAAAACAATTGAAGTGTACATAGATGATATGCTAGTCAAGTCTTTGAATGAGGTGACCATTTAAAACACCTCTAGGAAATATTCGACATCCTAAGGAAGCACAACATGAAGCTCAACCCCAAACAATGTGTGCTCGGAGTTAGCTCCGGTAAATTCTTGGGTTTCCTGGTGTCACAAAGAGGGATCGAAGTCAATACTGATAAGATCAAAGCCATCAAGAACATCCCTAACTAGCTAACAAGCGTAAAAGAAGTCCAAAGGCTAACCGAAAGAGTAGCTGCTCTGAGCAGGTTCATTTCCCGATCTTCGAAAAAATGTCATCACATCTTCTCACTTCTAAATAAGAAGAACAACCTCAAATAGACTCTAGAATGCCAACAGGCTCTAAAAGACCTAAAACATTATCTATCGAGCCCTCTGTTACTATCAAAACCGGAGGAAGCCTAACAATTGTTAATATACTTGGTGGTCTCGGAGGTAGCGGTACGTTCCGTTCTAGTCTGGGAGGCTGAAGGTACGCAATCTCCTATCTATTATGTTAGCAAAGTTTTGATGGGAGCGAAAACTCGTTATCCGCACCTCGAAAAATTGGTCGGGTCCGACGCGGGAAGGCCCCTATCGGGTTTTAGTTGTCACCGGGAAAGGATCGTATGAACTAGAAAACCAAGACAGAGTCAAATTGCTTAGCAACTAGAATGTGACTCATCTCAAAAGATATTATTGCTGATGAGCACCGCTTGTACAGGAAGTATGTGATACACTCTTTTTCCCTTCGCCCAGTTTTTGTCCCAATTGGGTTTTTCTGGCAAGGTTTTTAACGAGGCAGCAACGGAAGGCATACCATGAAGGAAACATCATCGGCAGAGATAACACCTTTAAATGACAAGGCATTGAAACAACAAACTAGTGCGAGATGGTTAAATAGTCGTTGGCTCGGTGGCAAATTCCTAATGGGAAGCAAAACTTACCACCAGACCAAAGGCTATTCGACCGTTCACAAGTGTTTTCCCTACAAGCCACTAGGGGGTGGTTAGATAATCCTTGGCTTGATAGCAAAGTTCCTAATAGGAAACGAAGCTTGCTATAGAACCAAAGATTATCCAACCATTCACTAGTAGAATCCTCAAAGGAGAAAAACTTCAGTATTCTAATTTGCATTCTTCGCATTCTAACACTGGGGGGGGAGGGGGGGAATAGTATGAGAATACGGCAACCTGATTGCCACAGAAACCACGACTATGAAATCCGGTAACAAATATGACTCATCAGGATCGGGGACTGCACAACTAGCCCCGTAGAAACAAATTGCACAGAATAGCCACATATATTGGCAATTTCTTTACTTTCAGCACTAAACTGCTTATGTACTTTTGAACATAGAAGGAATAAAATGAAGTCCTTTTATTTTTATCTTGTTTCTTGTCCAAACGATGAGTTGATTTTATCATTTGAAAGTTAACTAAGTACTTCAAATGCTAGAGTCAGAATGAACAAGAGACGTCCTCTTCAAGAGCACCGTAAACATAATAGGGCCCTCTCTTATGAAATCCTCATAGTAAAGGGTTAGTTACGGAAGAGTTTATGCCGGAACCCAAATGCTATCGGGGGAAAATACACCTGAACCCTTTGCCTAATTAGTCGCAAAAAGAATAAAATTTGCGCAAATACTTAAACAAAAAACACTTTTATTTATTAAACGTGCCAAGTAGCACATGTACAAAAATACAAAAGGAAAACAACAAAGGAAAAGAAAGCTAAAAAAGCTAAACTACGTCGCCACCAGAACTTTGGGGAAGAGAAGCATCTACGCCCCCGGGAAAAGTAGGAGGATTTGCCGCCGGCGAAGGATCTTGGCCTTCATCATTATCCTTTTCAAGTTTCTCCTCGGTTCCTGAAGACTGAAATCAGAACTAGAAGAATCGATTGCATCAGGTTGAGCCGAGAGGCATTCTCGGGCAGCTAACTCCAGCGTTCGGGCCTTCGCAATCTCATCATCAATATCAATAACGGCCGTTTTGGCCTCTTCCTTGGTTTTCCTTCTCATATGGTACGTGGAATGTGTTTTTTCGATAATGAGGGAATCCACTTGGAGGTTAAGTTTTGCTTTACGCCTATCAACCTCAGTTAGAAGGCCATCCCGCTTGGATCTCATGGCGCTAAGACCGAGGTCATGGATTGTGGTTATATGAACCTTATTGTGCATGCTCTTCTTATACCTATGCTCTATCCGGGCACACTTCTCCTCAGCAACAACAACCTCTTCAGCTTTGGAGTTCAAGGCTGCCTCCAATTTATTCACTCGTTAAATGGAGGCAGACTCGTGTTCGGCAGCAGCGAGCATGGCATCTTGAACTTCAGACCACTTAGCCTTCTCTTCTTGGAATTGAAAATTTAATTGAGAAGCTTCTTGACTGAAGGCCACTACCTCCTACTCACTAAGATGTAGTCGGGCCTCAAGATCACTTGCCTCAGCGACTTTCGCCTCTAGCACCGGGAGGCGTGCGACAAGTTAATTCCTATTGGCCAACAGTTGATCCCGCTCAGACTTGAATACCTCTTTGTCGAGGATCAAATTTTGAAGGCCCTCAAAAGCAAGGAATTTGGTATGCAAAGCAAATACCAAAGTTAGAAAACCTGTCATAACAAGTTAAGAAGGAACAAGCAATAAAAAGAACAAGTACAATACTGTTGCTGCATTGTGTATGGCATTATTTATCATACACTCCCCCAAAAGAGAGTGTATTCTATTCTTATCTTTCTCTGAAGCCAACGACTTAAGATAATTTGCAAGTTCCATCTTCATGGACAACAGATGGCACTTCAATGACACCGAGAGTGAGACACTCCTCCTCCCCTAGGGATCTGTAAAAGGGGGCGAGTAGTTGTGTCCCAAATTCCCATGGTCAGGGGACTGTGAGGAGGGACATCCTCCTCTCGGGTGCCTGCAGCCAGTGGGGGAGATGTAGTAGTTGCTGGTGATAAAGGTATGGCCGGTGTGGAGGGAGATGAAGCTGTTGGTGTTTTAGGTTGAGAAGAAGTTACGACAGAGGTAGTGCTATTTGTTGGTTGCTCACCAACCGAAGGCGGAAGATGCCGGTACTCGGCCTCATATTACCGGGAGCGGCCTCATAGTACCGGGAGCAGCAATTGGGACTGGAAAGGGAGAATCAACATTCTCCACTACGTAGAATTTTCCCAGAGCGCTCGGTTGGGGTTCTAAGCTCTTCAGACGGAGCATTCTGTTGAGCTGATGAAAGTCATTGTCTCCTTTATGGGAAAGCCCCTTTATCACTGGCTTCCCCATCATCATCAATGACCATAGTGGTTGTGGCTGGCTCGGGCGTGGTACTCTTTATTTTCTTATTTTACCCCCGGCTGAGGAAGAATGTCACCTTTTGGATGCTTGTTCTCCGACTAGGAACTACGAGAGGAAGCACCTGCATTTAAAGCAGACCCGAGGGCACTAGTCTAGGTGAGAGCCTCCTTCAACAACCTTGCAGCATCTGTGGGATCAACCGAGATATCCTCCTCAGGTACGAAAATAAAACCCTGGGGGAGACTTGAATCAAACAAGGAGGTAGGGTTAGCAGATTTACTGATGTACAAAGATGGAATAAAGGAAGAGTTTCTTTACCATGATTCTTGGCCTTCCACCCAAATTTTGGGGCCAATTCATTCCACCAGCAGGTCTCTAGCTTAGTGATGTCCAGAATCTTCTAGACCTACCAATCAAGGCCTTCAACCCTTTGTGGTATCCACCGAGTTGCTGAAAATAATGAATGAAGAAGGGTTAGCAATAATATGGAGCAACATATTTTTTGGGAAAGAGATGAACTTTAAACTTTAAACTTACGCGAATGAGTCTAGGATTCGGGGAAAGATGGAGTTGTGGCCGGGATGATACCCCTGGTGGCAATGAAGACAAACCGCCCCATGCATCTACGGTTATTGTCGTAATCCATGCTGGTAAGCAAAGCATGGTGGCCACGCTTGCTGAAATTTATTACTCCCCCACGGAAGATTTTGGGGAGTAGAGGTTCATCATATGAGCCAAGGTGAGAGTCTCCTTCTTTTCCAGGCATAACCGCCGCAGACAGGCCACCGTTCACCACACCGAGGGGCCCACCTGAGCCAAACAGACTTAGTACCGGTGGCACAATTCCAAAATCACGAGGTCAAGTCTCTTGCACAAAGAAAATGGACCCAAAGTGAAGGGGTACATGTAAACGTACGTGAAGCCCTTCTTAGTGAAGGTTACATGCTCTACCAGTTCGGGAGCATTGATGTTTAGGTCATGGCAATCACTGTCCTCTTTTACAGCAGGAATTTTGGAAGGGCGAATAGGAGAAGGATATTTACCAATAGCCCAAGTTCAAGAGTTTGAAGTGGGAAACATCTCTTCGAAGTACTTTGGCTGTGTTGAGATGCTTGGGGATTATGGTTCTCACTGTGGGAGGATCAATATCAACATCAACCTCTTTGTCTTTGCTCCTATTTGAGCCCCCACCGAAGAGAAGACTAGAGTTCTTAGAAGAGTTAGTATAAGAAGATATAATGATAAGAAAGTGATAAGAATTTTTTAGAAGAAGATCAAAGAGAGATGAAAGTAGAAGAAAGTTAAAAGCAAAGAAGTTGAGAGAGTTTATGAAGTTGTTAGAAGTGAAAGAGGTAGAATGAGACTTATAAGTAAAGTTATAGGTTGCTAAAATCGTGGCCATGATTACCTCGAGAATCGGAAAAAATATTGCTAAATAATGGAGTAACACGTGTCCAGAGTATTAAATGCGAGGAGACGTGCATCTTATCAAGCGTCAGAACCTTTTCAAGAAGGGTCAGAAAATTTTCCGCCAAGAAAGGAATCTTCACCAACTTCCCGGTGACACAAAAATGTGCCACCAGAAAGTAGGAGGACTATCTGTAGATTGTAAAATTGGTTCATATTAAATGCTTAAATGACAGAGTGACGCGTGGAACTGGGGGGAAGACACAAGATGAAGCTAGTGGAAACCAAGACCGAGGACAATAGCTTCAGTTGGCACTGGGTAGATCCCGAAGGGAACATTATCAATGGAAGCAAACGAATACTTGTCACCATATGACATTAAATGAAGAATATTCCTAAGTACACAAATTTTACAGAGAATTTTGGCATTCATGACATGCCATTACATATTCATTAATGGCCCCTATTATTGTCATTTAAGAAGGGCTTGATCCTAGGACCTTGTTCCCTAGGTATGGCTATAAATAATGTCTTCAACAACCATTGTAAGACACGAAAATTCTGACAAACTTAGGCTACACACTATTCCCAAGCTAAATAATACTTTATTTTCTATCTAATATTATTCTTATTGCTGCCATCAGAAGCCTTGCTCCCGTAACCAAGCTATCTGGCATTTATCTCGATTTTAACGCTAAGTGTTGCATTTTATTTAATTCATTTATTATTTTTGGGATCAAATCGATTTGCTTGTCTATTAACCACACTATAAATTTAACTGTACCGTTTTACGAGTAAACAAGGGTCACAAACGCGAGAAGGCCTTCCTGAACCTGATAGTAAGTAGACCATTGATCTTTGCAAATGTGATAGGTGCTTCTCGAATGCGAAGAACACCTGATGTCCAGGTATATAAAGGGTTGAAAATCGAGATTTACCCACTTTTCAATATTTTTGAGACCTAGATCATGGATTAAGAAGATTTTAAGAAGATTTTCATCTCAACTTCTAAGGTTGGTAATTTGTACTTAGTTTTGACTTATTTTCATGAATTTCCATAGATTTTCATTCCTAAATCTAGTATTTTCTAGTGTAAAATTGGGATTTTGGGGGAAAAACTTATGAGGACTCAAGGGAGAATGGGTAAAAAACAATTGGTCTTAATTTCGGACTTTGACCATGTGGGCCCAGGTTAAGTTTTAGTTGACTTTTTCAAATGTGATAAAGATCGAACCTTTTGATACTAAGGTAGTTTCTAAAGCTTGTTTTGATTTGTTTAGGTATTATTTGACTAGATTCGAGTTATTTAGAGGATTGTGCTAAAGGCAAAGCTGTGTTGGATTGTTCATTTGGTCCCGAAAAGAGGTAAGTATCGTGACCTAGATTGAGAAAATTAGGACGTGATTGGTGTATTTGCGACGTATTCTATGTGTTGCAGATGGTGTATATGCAAGGTGAGGATTGCATATGCGTTATCATGTGATTTAAGCATATGGGTAGAACTAGTTATTACATGCCTTTACTTATTTCATGCTTTTGCTTGTCGTATGCCTTTACTTGATACATGCTTCTACTTGATATATGCCTTTGTTTGATACATGCTTTTATATGTTACATGTCTTTACTTGCTACATGTCTTTACTCATTTTTATTCCCTGGATATAGCCTCCTACTTCAATAAAATTAAACACCTTTGGTATGAGACTGCTTCTTTATCTACTGGTAGGTTTAGAATGTGTATTTGTGGGGGTTACATAAGATGAGGAACAAAAGGTTTATCAGTTCCTTATGGGACTGAAGAAACCTATGTCCAAAATAGAAACAACATTATCATGATGGAGCCTCTTCCCGTCCATTATAAATGTCTATGGTATTCTCAGGTCTGATGAAAAGCAAGGGCAATTTTTTGCTCAGACTCACTTTCTTTCTAAATTTGCCTCCTTTATTGCTTGTGTTTCTAAGCCTCCCTTTTCTCACAAGGTGTCCTTTGATTTTCAGAAATATGGCAATATTTCCAAGGTGTCTTTGATCCTTAGACATATGGTATTGTCTGCACGTACTGCAAAAAATATGGGCATAACATTGATAAATGCTACAAGCTTCATTGATTCCCCGCCCCCCCTCCCCAAACTTCAAGTTTGCCACATCTCCTCCTCCTAGAAAGACTACTACACATGTTAAAGTAGATACCTCTGGTACTTCTGTTGTGTCCATTGGATCTTAGGGTCATTCTACTTCTGAGCAATCCTATGCAGTGCCTGGTCTCACCAAAGACCAATATTCTCAGTTGATGATGTTTCTTCAGAAGTATTCCCAGATATTTGCTTCACATTCTCCTTCCAATATTCTTACCTCTCACGACCAGAAACTATCACCCAAAACCCTAGGGTGGGTGGATCCTTATCCACATGCTGTATTGACAACTTACATGCCATAATTATACCAACCGCATGGACAACTCACATGCTATGGAAACTCAACCCGCACGGACTGCTCACTTGTTGGTATACTGGTCCATATCATAGAAGGCATATATAAGAATATATGTATATGAACAACAAATATCAAATCACATACTCATGGACTATGACAAATAGCATGCTAACGTGTATGCATGTGCGAAGTGTACAACTACAACTCAGATTAGGCGAGTACGCTAGACAATAGAAGTATCATGCTCAAATAGGAAATCAAGGCCTACATAAGGTCTGCAACATGATTAGGAAGTTCACGTTCATGCAAATGATTAAACATGAATCATAGAAAGCATACAGTCCGAAGAAGGAATAATAGAATCCTAAAGTCCAATCCTATCAAATTATACGTAATACCCGTACATACTCTCGTCACCTCACATATGTTGCTATACACACATATAATTATCCAAATAAGATCACATCCTAAGAGGTATTCCCTCACAACAAGATTAGGCAAGATACTTACCTCAAATGAGCAAAATCAATAATCCAAAAATGCCTTTCACTTAGAAATTACTTCCAGCTAGCTCGAATCTAGCCAAAAACAACTCAATAATGTCAAACAAAGCTAATGACTATTTCCTTGGGTATTTCTCTGTATTATACATGTTATTGAGCTGCACAAGTTATATAATGTGAGAATCTTGTGACTAAAATGCTTGTCACTACTTCACTGAGGTTAGTCAAGATACTTACTGAGTACATAGGGTCAGTACTCATACTATACTTCTGCACCTTGCATGCAGATTCTAGAATTGAGATGTTGTGGTGGATAAAGGCTAGCATTAAAGATGTACTAGCATTCCAAATGCAATCTACCTCTTTGTTCATGGTAGTTTTGGATTTGTGCTTCTATTTATGTATATTCAAACAAATATTGTATTTTCTTCGTGCCAGCATTGTAAAATCTAAATTATAGTGGCTCATGACTTGTACTACTAGTCCCGGAATAGTTGTAAGATTTATACAATCTTATTTGTTAATTATTGATGATTTCTCATTAGAGTTGTATCATATGTTATTTGGCTTACCTAGCGGGCTGGGATGGTTACTATCATGACTTGCTTGGATTTTAGATCATGACACAAGCTGAAACAAAGTCGCACAGTAAGGATGAGAAAGAAAGTGAAGTTTTCTAGATGTCCTATAGCCTCTCTAAGTTAAATATGGACGTCATCATACTGATCCACCACTCTCTACTAGACATTTGCTTATGACTCGCAAAACCTATGAACCTAGAGATCTAATACCAACTTGTCACGACCCAAAATCCCTTGTTATGGTACATAACCTAACCTGCTTGGTAAGCCAATCAATATATAACACATTTAGAACTGAAGATAATCAAGTAAATAATATAATAAGAATTTAAAAAATCAATATAACTATTCCCAAAAACTGGTAGTACGAGTCATGAGCCACTAAGATAAGATTTACAACAGTGGTATGAAGAAAGTACAACATCTATTTGAATATACATAAACAGAAGTATAAATCGTAAACTACCATGAACAAAATGATAGCTCACAACTGGAACACTGGTACATCTTCAAAGCTAGACTTCGTCTTTCACAACAACTCAACTCCAAAATCCACAGGCAAGGTGCAGAAGTATAGTGTAAGTACAACCGATCCTATGTTCTCACCAAGTATCAAGACTAACCTCGACAAGGTAGTGGTGATGTTTAGTCAAAAGATGCTCACATTATATATAACATACGTAGCTCAATAACATGTATAATAATATAGAAATATCCAAGGAACAAAAAAATAACATCGGATGTCAACAATAAAGTGCACAATTCAAGAAGAAGGTAATAAGCATGCCAAAGGTAATAAGCATGCCTTTCAAATAACCAGATCAAATCATGTACAAATGCACCAACTCCGCGTATCAACACAATTTTCACCAAGTAGCTTTATTTCAAGTACTCTTACATGATCGCAAAAGACTTACGCGTGATAAAGGTCCATGATGAGTATAAGTATCAATGCATAATAAAGACTCTACATGTACATAAATTTGACACACAACAATCTACTAGCAAGTCTAATACATATAAAAAATGCATGAATGTTCATATGTCAATGATGTGTGTCAATATCATTGATATATATATATATATATATATATATATATATATATATATATATATATGTGTGTGTGTGTGTGTGTGTGTGTGTGTGTGTTTACATGAGTCTAGGATGTCAATGTATGCTCAAGACTCAATCCTTTCTACTGAACCATTACCAATCCACAATCATTCTTCCTACCTCGTGTGTCTGGCACAAGTACCCTCACAATCACACATACTCAACACTGTATGGGTGCTTGACATAGCTACCCCTTACTAAGTACAAATCAATGTGTCTTCATTCACAAGGTCGAAAATAACATGGGTAATCACCTAACTATGGAGGGACGGATATATATCCAAGAGCTATTGCAGCTTGCACTCCGATCCATTTATAATACTAATGCAACGTGCAACCCGATCGAATCATAATAATCTACACGGACAACTCACATGCCATAACAACTCAATCCATTCACAAGTCTCAATGTGCCTAAGTATCTCTTGGAAATCATACAACTCGTACCGTATGTGACATCGCACCCTAATTCAGCTCTTAACTCTGCATCCTTACTTAGGATGTATGCATGTGTGTGTGGGATATATATAAATGGTGCAAAAGGACATAAGGTTAAATATGCCAATGTATGCTCATGAATGTAATGTATGACTAAGGTTAATTAAAATAGCTCGACATGTCAAGAATGAATCATCTTGTCCAAATAAAGAAACATAAGCCTAGACAAGATCTCTAGCATGAATAAGGATGCCCACGTGTCATACAACAGTTAAAAGATGTCATGCTTAAAACATATAAATATCATGTCAAAATACCCAGTTATAATCAACAAGACACATCAAGCCTAAACATATCTTCTAGCATGATTAAGAGAGCTCATGTAATCATACCGACAGCCAATGCATATCCTAAGTAGCACTTGTTATCAAATCAAAGCATAAGTAGCCTAGTACCTACCCCGAGCAGAGAAAATCATCATACCCACATATACACTCGTCACCTTGCATATACGTTACCCCCAACACATAGAAAATAGCATACAAGGACATTTCTTAGAAAATATTCTCTCAAGTAAAGGTTAAGCAAGATACTTACCTTTCGCAAGCCAAATTAATCTTCAAAAACTGCTTTTCATTTAGAAATGACCTCCAACCGGCTCAAATCTAGCTAAATTATACTCAATATGGTCAAATAGAGCTATAGAAATCAACCCAAACAATAAAACTTTAATCTTTAATTAAATTCTAAGAAGTGAAGAAAAGTCATCCTGAGCTTACATGGTCACAACCCGAGCCTAGGACCAAATCTCCATGACCCATAACCCCATGTGTCCAAATATATGATTAGATTGCAAATCCGAGTCCAAATCGGTGTTCAAAACACCATCATATGCTCTCTTATGTTGTAGACAAAACCCCAAATTTCTCTTGTTCAAATTTATGTTTTAAAGTTAAAACTAATGTTAAATTCATGTATAAACCATCAATTTAGGTTAGAATCACCTACCCTAAGCTTGTAGGCGAATCCCTAGCCTCAAACCTCTCGAAATGAGTTCCAAAAGTTGGAAAATAAAATAAAAATTACAAAACTCGGCCTTAAACAACTCCCAGAATTAGCTGTCAAAAAAGTGCCCAAATGGCCGTGTAATAGCTTTGCTTGCCGCATAATGATAGCAGATCAGAGCAGTTCAAAAATTTGTACCAAGACCTCTTTGGTAAAATGGTTATAACCCCCTGTACAAAAGTCTGAATGACAAACGATTTACACCATTAGAAACTAGACTCAAAAGGTACAATCTCATCAAAACCTCACCCTAAAATTCTTCATAGGTTGGAAGAAATTCTCTTTCGAAGTCAGGTCATTTGTAAAAAAAAACTTGTTTAAGCAACTCAATTCTTTCAGAACTTGCTCCAAACGTGCTAAAACTCACCCGAGCCCCTGGGGACTCCAGTAAATCATTTTACAAGTCCCAAATACCCTATAGGACTTTTCCAAAGGCTCAAAACACCCACGGGAATATCACAACAAAGAATCTAGGCTCAAACCGAATAGAATTTCTCTTAAGTTCTTAAATCTTGATTTTTTCAAAAGAGTATCCGAATCAAACTTTAACACTTTGGATTACTTTCAAAATTGGAACACAAGTTTAATTAAATTTTATAGACCTATCCAAAGTCCCAGAACACTAATCAAAGACCAATAACATCAAAGTTAACTCTTGGTCAAACTAATGACTAAGTCTTAAGTTCTTCAAATTGCCAATTTTCGACAACTGATGTCGAATTTTTCTAGGAACCTCCACCACTAGATCCAAATGTACATACAAGTCCTAAATCATCATACAAACTTGTTGAAATATTCAAATCATGATTACGAGTCCGTTTACCTAAAAGTTAAACATTGGTCAACTCTTACAACTTAAACTTCTATTTAGGAACTAAGTAATTAAAAAATACTTTCAAACCTCTTTGGACCAATATCACTCATAACCGAAAGTCATAAAATATCAAATGAACCTATAGAAAGTCTTAAATCACGAAACTAGATGCTAGAAATCAAAATAACCGATTGGGCCGTTATAAGTTGAGACTAGAACTCAAAATAACCGGTTGGGCATTTGTTAGGCAGTTGTGGTCGTGTTTAGACCCTATCATAGACTTATGTATTCATGATATTGATTTGATACTTAGTCCGCGTTATTGTTTATATCATGACTCTGTTAATGACTTAATAATCTGCTTTCGTAATTGTTGTTGAGTGTTGGCTTGCCTAGCAATTAGGTTAGGCACCATCACAACCTTTGATCGGATTTGGGATCGTGACAAGTTGGTATCAGAGCTCTAGGTTCTAAGTGTCTCACAAGTCATGGAGTAGGCCTAGCAGAGGCTTTTGGATTGATACAGAGATGTTAGTATCTATTTGTGCGAGGTAATAGGGCTTTAGGTACTTTCTCCTTTCTTTATTCCTTGTCGTGGGTGATTATTGTCTAAAGTCTAAATATTTCTCTTCTAATCTCTCACATATGGTTAGAATGCGCGCATCAACAGTAACATATGAGGGAGAGGTAGTACCAACGGCTGTAGCCGGGAGGGACATGTCCTGAGGCAGGGCCAAGGTTCCCACTAGGGGTCGCACAGTCACAACTAGAGGTGGATACCCACCGGAGCCAGTGGCCGCTCCGGGGCGGTTTTAGTAGACCCACTTATGGATTTGGTGGAGGATCAGGTTATTGATGATTAGGTTAAGGCTCCAGTACCCGCTCAGTATCTAGAGAGCGTTGTTGCTGTATCAGTATTCCAGGAGGTTATGGCCAAGATGGTCAGTTTCATTGATGCCTTGACTTAGGTTTGAGTGGTTCAAATGGCCCTAACCACATCTCAGGTTAGAGGGGGAGCTCCGATTGCTGCCACTCATACTTAGAAGCAGGTAGCAAAATTAGACACCGAGAGTATTGCTAGTTGGTGGCGAGCATACCATTGTAGAAGCAAGACCCAGGTCATGCCTACCATGTCTACTGAGGAGCATAAGAGGATGGAGAGGTTTCAGAGGCTACATCCTCCTCACTTCGAGGGTGGTTCTTTAGAGGATGCACAAGATTGTTTAGACATATGTCATCATATGCTTCGCAATTTAGGTTTGGTAGAGTCCAATAGGGTGGACTTCATTATATTTCAGATGAGAGGGGCTGCCAGGAGAAAGTGGTAGACTTATGAGCTGGGTAGGTCTGCAAGTACTCTTACTTGGACTTAGTTTTCACATTTGTTTCTTGAGAGGTACATCCCGCTTACCAGGAGGGATGAGTTGAGAGGCAAACTCGAGCATCTTTAGTAGGAAATTATGTCAATGACCAAGTATAAGGTGAGGTTCACAGAGTTGTATCGTCATTCTACTTTCTTGATCCCCATCGAGGCAAAGAAGTGCGGTTGTTTATTGAGGGTTTGACTTATGGCATTGGGGTTTTTATGGCTAGAGAGTTAGAGATTGGGACTACTTTTCATAAGGCCATGGAGATAGCTCAAAGGACCGAGCGTATTCGCAGTTAAGGGAGAGAGGCACTAATGAGGGATAAGAGGCCTTGTCATACTTGTAGTTTCACTGGTACCTCAACTAGAGGTAGGGGTCAGTTTGGTGAGGCCAACATGGTAGGCCATCTTATTCTACACAACATGTAACCCATAGTTCAGTGGCTCAAAAATCTTTAAGCACTCTAGTTCCATCATCTTTTAGTGCTTTTTCAGAGAGTTCGTACCATGCTCTATATGTTCAAGGTTCTTTTAGTGGGCATTCGAGTCATCAGGGGTAGATTCAGGTTTAGCAGCCTCAGTCAGCTAGAGGCTGTTATGAGTGTAGAGAGGCATCCATATGAGGAAGTATTGCCCTAGGCGTGGTAGAGGCACAACTATATAGATTTCTTAATCAGTGGTTCTTGCACCAGCTTCATCACCCCCTACCTAGTCAGCTAGAGGTGGAGGACATGCATCCAGAGGTCGCCCTAGAGGAGGGGTTCAGGTAGGTGGAGGTCCGATTAGTGGCGGTCATAAGTATGGTTTCAGTCTGTCATAGAAAGACTTTTGTGTTGTTCGATCCGGGGTCCAGTTATTCATATGTGTCATCATAATTTGCTCCTTATTGGTATATGTTTCGTGGTGTTTATATGTCTACACCTGTCGATGATTCTATTATGATGGATCATGTATATCGGTCTTGTGTGGTTATTATCGTGGATTATAAGACTAAAGCTGATCTTCGATTACTAAATACAATAGACTTTTACGTAATTTGGGTATACATTAGCTACCCTTGTATCATGTTATTTTTTTATTGTCAAACTAAGACAGTGACGTTGGCTACGATAGGATTACCAAGGTTGGAATTGAGAGGTTCTCTTGGTCATACCCCTATTAGGGTGATTTCATTTCAGAAGGCTCAGAGGATGGTTTAGAAGAGGTATTTGGCATATCTGGCTTTTGTTAGAGATACTAGTGTTGGGACTCCTACTATCATTTCACTCCTAGTAGTGAGGGGGGAGTTTACATATGTGTTTTCAGCAGACATACCGGGTATGCCACCCGATAAGGATATTAATTTTGGTATTGACTTGGTTCCCAGTACTTAGCCCATATCTATTCCCCCATACTATACAGCTCCAGCTGATGTTAAAAGAGTTGAAGGAGTAGTTGTAGGAGTTGTTATATAAGATATTCAATAGACGAGGTGTTTTTCCTTGGGGTGCAAAAATATTGGTTGTAAAGAACAAGGATGGTTCATTGAGGATGTGCATTGATTATAGGAAGTTGAACAAGGTCACTATCAATAACAAATATCCATTTCCTCGTATTGATAATTTGTTTGATCAACTTCAGGGTGCTAGAGTGTTCTCGAAGACTCATTTGAGGTCGGATTATCACCAGTTGAATATTAGGGCTTTGGATATCCCTAAGACGGCTTTCAGGACTCATTATGCACATTATGAATTATTAGTGATGTCCTTTGGTTTAACTAATGCTCTAGTCGCTTTCATGTATTTTATGAACAGTGTGTTTCAGCCATATTTGGATTGTTTTGTTATAGTGTTCATTGATGACATCTTGGTATATTCTCGTAGTAGTGAGGAGCACGAGCAACATTTGAGGATTGTGCTTCAGATTCTAAGAGAAAGGAAGATGTATGCTAAGTTTTCCTAGTGCGGGTTTGACGAGCTCGAAACACACACTTAAATTATGCTCGCTAATCAAATATAGTATAATATAATATCGTATCCATATGGATTGGATTTAAATAGTATTCTTGTAGTTTAAAGCTTGATTGCTATCCAAGATGATCAACACTTGAGATTTATATGATTTCTAACTAAAATTAAAAGAGTCTAAAGCTATTGACTAATGACAATTGAAATAAGGAATAAGCAATAAGCAAAGAAAGATATCAGTGGGAGAATATAGGGTTTTGATAGGATAGGTATAAGATAATTGTTTGGGATGTAACTCTAGATAATTCACTTCTAATGTTCAAGTGAGTCTCTCGAATTCACTCAATTATTAATCCAAACCTTCAACAAAAACTCCTATCTCGATTAAGTTTTAACCTCCCAAGATGAACCAATTTAAGCACGTGAAGATATGCAAAAATGCGTAGTGGATTGGTCTTTAGGAGAACCTCTCTCGATTTTGCTCCTAACTAGGTTTAATATATAATTCAACTAGCCTCTTTCGATTACTAAGAAGAATTAATGAACTCAACCAACAATATAATGCAAAGATATCACAAGTTATGCCTCTCTCGATTACATAAACTAGTAAATATAGATGCAACAATTAAATCATCCAAAAACGCTTCAATACATAAAACTAGAGTTATAATCCACAAACAATCAACAATATACAAATCCATCAAACCCTAAAGAGAACTACTTCATAGATATGGAGCAATTCATCACAAATATAATTAAAGTATAGAAAAACATAAATTCGATCCAAACTCGGGTCTTGAGTGAGGATGGAATGATGAAATCCTTATGCTTTTGCTCCTCCAACTCCTCCTTAGCTTCCTTAGGTCTAAAGTATGTCAAAAGTCCATAAAATAACATTTTCCATGTATTTATACCACGTAGGGTCAGGCTTAGATGAAATCACACTTTCCTAGCTGAAATAGGAATTTTTGCAAACTTATTACTTTTCATGCGTCGCCCAGTGCATAGCATTAGTGCTTTTTCTTGTCAGACCTCAGAAACCCATCCTCTGAAATTTGTCAATTCCTGACATAAAATTACACTGCTGCATCGCCCAGTGCATCACACTAGTGCATTTCTTCAGCTGCTGCTTCTTCCTTGATTTTTGACATCCAGAAGTGATCCTCGACCCCCGAATCCGATCCCGGCTTAATCTCTTGGGCTTTTACTCAGACTTCATAGCTCCAAATAGCTCGAATTAGTTCCACAACATCTACATAACTCGAAATCACTCCTACAAGGCATAAAACATACAATAAGTACAAAACACTAGTAATTAAAGCTTAACACAAAAAAAAATACAGTGAATTAGAGTGCAATAAGCGACTAAAACACGAGATTATAGCCTACCATAAGAGTTTTGGTTGGATTCATTGGTGTTCTTGGTCATTTGTGTCTAGTGATGGTATCAAGGTTGATCCAAAAAAGATCGAGGCAGTTCAGGGTTGGCCTATACCTTTTACAACTATAGAGATCAGGAGTTTCTTAGGTTTGGATGGCTACAATTGTCATCTTGTGGAGTGATTTTCATCTATTGCATCCCCATGACCAAGTTTACTCAGAAAGCTATTCCTTTTAGATGTTCTGATGAGTGTGAAGAGAGCTTTCCGAAGCTGAAGACTGATTTGACTACAGCCCCAATATTAGTGCTTCCCACATGTTCAGGTCCATACATGGTGTATTATGATGATTCACGCATTGGTCTTGGCATGGTGTTGATGCAGGATGGTAGGTTGATTGCTTATGCATCATGTCAGTTGAAGCTCTATGAGAAGAATTATCTGGTTCATAACTTAGAGTTGGCGGCTAATGTGCATGCAATTAAGAGTTGGAGTCATTACTTGTATATTGTGTTATGTGATGTCTACACTGATCATCGGAGTCTTCAACATTTGTTCAAGCAAAAGGATTTGAATTTGAGGCAGCGAAGGTGGTTGGAGTTTTTGAAGGATTATGATATCACTATCTTGTATCATCTGGGTAAGGAGAATGTGGTAGCAAATGCCTTGAGTAGGAAGGCAGAGAGTATGGGTAGTTTGGCACTTATTCTGGACGTGGAGAGGCCCTTGTCTATGGATGTTTAGGCCTTGTCTAATAGATTTGTGAGATTGGATATTTCCGAGCCTAGTAGAGTTCTTGCTTGTGTTGTTGCGCAATCGTCTTTGTTTGAGCGCATTAAGGATTGTCAGTATAATGATCCACATTTTCTTGTTCTTAAGGACGTGGTGCTGTGAGGTGGTGCTAATGAGGTGGTCATTGGTGATGATGGTGTATTGCAACTTCAATGTCGGGTTTGTGTTCCTTATATGGATGGTTTGATGGAGTTGATTCTTGAGGAGCCTCATAGTTTGAGATATTATATTCATCCAGGTGCTATCAAGATATATTATGATTTGAAGTAGCATTATTAGTGGCCGATGATGAAGAAGGACATTGTTGGTCATGTTTCGTAGTGTTGAATTGTCACCAGGTCAAGTATGAGCATAAAAAACTAGGTGGTTTACTTCAAAGGATGGATATACCAAAGTGGAAGTGGGAGTGCATTAATATGGACTTTGTAATAGGATTATCATAGACCTTATGGAGGTTTGATGCTATTTGGTTCATTTTGGATAGGTTGACTAAGTATGCGAATTTTATTCCGGTCATGACTTCTTACACTTCAGAGAAGTTGGCTCAGATCTACATGAGAGAAATTGTCTGTTTGCATGGTGTGCCTATTTCTATCATTTTAGATCGGGGTATTGAGTTAATATCGCTCTTTTGGAGAGCTCTTTACCAAGAGTTGGGCACGCAGGTGGATCTTAGCACTGCATTTCACCCACAGATGGTTGGGCAGTCTGAGAAGACTATTCAGATCCTTAAGGATATGTTGAGAGCCTGTGTTATTGATTTTTTACTCCATTGGGATCAGTTCTTACCATTGATGGAGTTTCCATATAACAACAGCTACCGGTACAGTATTCAGATAGCGCCGTATAATGCTTTATATAGTAGTCAATGTCGTTCTCTAACTGGTTGGTTTGAGCCTAGTGAGGCTATATTGTTGGGTAGAAATTTGATTCGTGATGCTCTGTAGAAGGTGAAGTTGATTCAGGAGCAGCTTCATATAGCGCTGTCCAGGCAAAAGAGTTATGCTGATAGGAGGGTTTGTGATGTGGCTTTCATGTAAGATGAAAAGGTTTTTGTTAGAGTTTCACCTTATAAGGGCATGATGAGATTTGGGAAGAAAGAGAAGTTGAGCCCTAGGTTTATTGGCCCACTTGAGGTTTTAGAGAAAGTTGGTAAGGTGGTATATAAGCTTGCTTTGCCACCCAGCTTGTCGGGAGTTCATCAGGTATTTTATTTTTCATGCTTTAGATATATTATGAAGACAAGTCACATGTGTTAAATTTCGGCTCAGTGCGGTTGGATGAGATTCTGACTTATGAAGAAGAGCAATGGCCATTTTGGATAGGCAGGTTCCGAAGTTGTGGTCGAAAGAGATTGTATCAGTGAAGGTCGAGTGGAGAGCTCAACTGATCAAGGAAGCAACTTGGGAGACCGAGAATGTCATACTAAACAGATATCCTCATCTTTTTTGCATTCTAAATATGATTTTAAACCCGTTCGAGGACGACCGTTTGATTAAGAGGGGGTGAATGTAAAGACCGATCAGTCGTTTTGAGTATTAGAGCTTTGTTCCCCTATTTGATGTTCCTCGTACTTTGTTTTGATATTTTCTGACTTGTGGGGAATGATTGGTTTGGTTTCGGGAAGGTTTGGGAGTGAATTGTAATAATTAGTTCCATTTTGGAAGCTTAAGTTGTAAGAGTATACCAACGGTTGACTTTTGAGCAAACAACCTCGGAATCGATATTAAAGGGTTCCCATAGCTCCATATTGTAATTTTAGACTTGGGCGTACATTTGGATTTGGCTTTGTATGTCCCTAGAAGATTTTAACTCTATTTGTCGGAAGATGGAAATTTGAAGAATTGGAGAATTTTTATGCTTGTCCGGTAGTTGACTTAGGGGCTAATGAGATTTGATTATAATTTTGAGACCTTGGATAGGTCCTATTGGTTGAAATGGAGTTGTGTGCAAAGTTTGGTTTAATTCGGAATGTCTAAGTATGATTTGGACGCATTCGTCGAAGTAGGAAAGTATGGAAGTTAAGAAATGAATTTGATCTTTGATTCTTGGTTTTGTTGTTGTTTTTAATGTTTGAGCCCTAGGACACATTTTCATGAAGTATATGGACTTGTTGGAATAATTGAACGGGGTTTCGAGGGGATCGAGTATGATTTAGAGTGGTTGCACACCATTTCCATGTATTTTGCAACTGCTAATTCTGTAGTGCATGGCAGTGCTTCACGATCGCGGAGCTAAGTCTAGTGATCACGGAGAAGGGGGGATGGCTAGCGTAGTATTGCACTTCGGGTTCGCGGAAGGAGCTATGCAACCACAGAGAAAGAGTTCTAGTCGGGTTGGTTGTCCTTCGCTTTGTGGACGAGGTGATGCTATTGCATAATGTTGATTAGCTCGGCATCCCATTCGCGAGGGAGCTTCTACGTGCGCGAAGAGGAGTAGGAGTGGGGTTGTCTTTGGCCTTCGCGGTCATGAGGCTGAATGTCACGATCGCATAGAGCACTGAGCATTTGTGCTTCGCAATCGCGAGGGCCCTGTCTGCGATCGCGTATTTTATCACTACGCAGTACATTTAAGTTGTGAATTTAGGATCTTTACTCATTCTCTCATATTTTGAACCCTGGACTTTGATAGTGGAAATTTTGCAAGACGATATTTACCCTAGGAAAGAGGGTAGGTGATTCCTACTTATGTTTTTATTATATTTCAAGAATCTACATGAATTTTTAACCCCTAAAGCAAAGATATAAAGTGTAGAAATTGGGGTTTCTGGTAAGAACTTAAGAGAGTGATTTTGGGGGCTTTGAACCTAAAAGTGGAAGCCGATTTGGAATCGAATTATATATTTGGAATTATGGGGTTATGGATACTCTACATTTATGATCAAATTTGGATTCCGGGCCCAACCCCGAGGTTGAATTTTTGTTAACTTTTTTATTCTGGTTAAAGATTGAATCTTTTTTATATGAAATCAATTCCTAAACCTTGTAATGACTCTTTTAAGTAATATTTGACAAGATTCGAGTCGTTTGCACTTGGATTTGAAAAGAAAGGCGGTTGTTGTCTATTGAAGCTAGCTGGAAAGAAGTAAGTCTCTTGTCTATCCTTATAAGAGGAAATTCTCCCCATAGGTAATCTATTAAGCTATCTGTTGCTTGATTAGGAGCCACGTATATGCAAGGTGACGAGTGTATATTACTAGCTAGATTTTAACCATATCCGAATAGAGTTAGGCTTATTATATGCCTTATTTGGACAATATGAATTTATTATCCATGTTTTATTGATTCTATGATTGCGTAATGACCTATAACTAAGATATAGAAACATTCTTAATGTTATGACTTGTTGAATGGGCATAAAGGATTATTTTGCCATTTCTAGCTTTCTTATTAAGTCGTGGTCATACACTTGTCTTATTTGATTCGCGGCTTGATGGTTACATGGCGTAATTTACTCATGATAAATATTATTATTAGACTTTTGAATTTTGAAATAGCTCATTGAATTTTTATAATAAAATGAATTACATGATTAGCTGTAGCCATCTTTTATCCATGTGAGCTTTTATCCGTATTGTTATTATTATATCATGATGCTTCTTAATTATATTATTTCATACACATATGCATGAGTTGGAGAGTTGGGTATTGAGAAAAATTGAGGATCTTGGAACTAAGAATATTATGAGCAGATATTGATTATTGATCATTGTTTGAGAAATGATCAATGATTTGATATGGATTTATCCCTCGAAACTCTGTTACTTTTGGCCCTGTGAGCGTAGGCACTCAAATTTAGTGCTTGGTTTTGACATATGGTCTACACATAGATTTGTGTTGTGAGGTATTGAGAAGGGATCCCGAGCATGCATATATGTATCTTGACTTATGTGGTAGCTTTTATATAAGTGTTGGTGGATATACATAATGTCTTTGTGCGAGGATTGAGGTATTTGACATCTGATTCAGTCTCTTTTATCCACAAAGCATGCCCAAATTCTATATGTACTGTGTCTCTAGCTTCCGTACCTATTTGATGATATCATGCCTTAATTAGATATTTTTTATCTACCTGATTATCGGACTGTTAGGTCTGGGCCATTTCTGTACAACTTCTGTCTTTTTAGGATCCACTATAATATTATCTTTGGACACAATATTCCCTAGAAATGCTATTGAGTCTAACCACAATTCGCTCTTTGAGAGCTTAGCATAAAGCCAATGTTCTTGCAATGTCTGCAACAAAGTCCTCTGATGATTCCCATGTTCTTCCTGGTTACGAAAATATATCAGGATATCATCAATAAACACTATTACAAATCTATCTAAAAATGGATTGAACACCCAATGTATTAAATCCATGAATATAGCTAGAGTATTGGTTAGTTCGAAAGGCATGACGAGAAACTCATAGTGCCCATACCGAGTTCTAAAGGTTGTCTTAGGAATGTCTTCCTCTCTAATTCTAAGTTGATAATAACCAAATTGAAGATTGATCTTTGAAAAGTGGACAGGACCCTGTAACTTATCTAACATGTCATCTATACGAGAAAAAGGATACTTATTGCGTATCGTTACCTTGTTCAACTTTCTGTAACCGATATACATTCTTATAGACCGGTCTTTCTTCTTTACGAAAACTATTGATTCAACCCATGGAGATACACTTGGTCTGACAAAACCCTTATCTAACAAGTCCTGCAATTATCGCTTTAGCTTTCCCGACTCTGCTGGTGCCACACGATATGGGAGTATCAATATGGGATGTGTGTCAGGTATCAAATCAATACCAATGTCTATTTCTTGTACTAGAGGTAGCCCTGGTAAATCTTTAGGAAATACATCAGAAAAGTCTCTCAGTACTTGTAAATTCTTCAAACTAATTGGTTCCTCCCGAATGTCCCTTACCATAGCTAAGAGACCCAAACAACGCTTCTTCAAAAATAGTTGAGCCTTCATAAAATATATAATGTTACTAATCTCTGTAACCTGACCCCATTTTAGGACAAAACTAGGTTCGTTTGGTATCTCAAGTGTAACTATGTTTGCATAAAAATCGACGATAGCATATCAAGAATATAACCAATCCATGCCCATCTTTCACGTTCCAAAATCCCATCAAAGACTGTGATGGCGACTAACCTGCTTGCTAGGCAAGCCAACACTCAACAATGATAACAAAAGCTAATTATTAAGCCATTAACAGAATTTTGTTATAAATAAGAAAGCAAAATTAGTCGCAAATAAACATCTTAAATACGTAAGTCAAGATAGGGTCTAAACGCGACCACAACTATCTCAAAACTCTCAAAACCCGGTGTCACATTATCACGGGCATCTAACAAGGGTAAACTCTCTCAGCTAAACAATATTTGTCTGGAAAGAAAGTAAATGGATTAAAATGGATAAATAAGGAAGGAGGAATCCATATACTGTAGATCAAATCAAATAGAGTAGTTCACCACGAAGTCTGCAAGCAAACTCCTAAACATCTTGATAGGAACCGCTAGTACCTGCCTTTGAATCTGCCCAAAAATATGCAGAAGTGTAGTATAAGTATAAAATCACGGTGCTCAATAAGTATCAAGTCTTTTCTCGAAGAAGTAGTAAAGAGGGATTGACACTGACACCTACTAACTGTCCAATAAACAAGTGAAAAGCATAAATTAAGAAAGAGATAAGATATAGTATCATCAAATAGGTACAAAGTAAAACTGGAATTTAGGCATGCTTTTCAGGCAAAAAGAGATAAACACAATGTCAAATACCTTAACTCTTTTCATAATCATGAAATGAATCAATCAACATTTATATAAAAGCTATTGCATGATTATAGGATCCAAATGCACGCTCATGATCCACTCTCAATACCTCACAACACCAATCCATGTGACTGACACCGGACAAGTGTCCAAACTAAGCACCAATCTGGGTACCTGCGTTCAAAGCAACATGGGTGTTCACCTGACTCTGGAGGGACGAATCCATATTCAAGTGTTGCTGTAACGTGCAACTCGATCCAATCATAATACCGTTAATGATCAGTAATCAATATCCACTCATAGTGTTCTTAGTGCCAAAATCCTCAACATTACTCAATATCCAACTCATGCATATGCATATGAGATGATACGATAAGGATGCGCCATGACATAATAATAAAATGCGGATGAATATTTATATGAATAAGAGATAGTTATGGCTAATTATGTAATTCAACTTTCATAACAGTTCACTATATTTATTTTAATATTCTTAAGTCCGATCATGACATCAAACACAAGCAAAATAAGCTAATAGCCACTAAATTATAAATCAAGTAAGGCTAAAATATGACTACGATCAATTATAGAGATCATCAAGGAAAAAGTCCCTTTACATTAAAATAATCAATTCATAATCCTAAGCATGATTTCTAATCAGTGTTAAGATTCATCACGTGGTCATAACATCAATAAAACATAGATAAAGCAATTCACATAGTCTAACTAAGGCATATTACAAGCATAACTCTACTCGAACATGGTCATAACCTAGCTAACACATATACAATCATCACCTCGCATATACATAGCTCCTAAATCAAAAAATAAGTAGCAAATAGATCACTTATGGGGAAAATTTTCTCTTACAAGGATAGACAATAGACTTACCTTCACCCTTGGAACACCTTCAACCTTCAAAAACTGCTTTGCCATTCAAATCAATATCCAAACGACTCGAATCTAGTCAAATATTACTTAAATGAGTCAATATAAGCTATAGTAATCAATCTCAACCATAAAGCTTCAATCTTTAATAAAATCCTACAAAGTCAATAAAATTCAACCCGGACCCACCTGGCCAAAATCCAACCAGATCTTGACTACCTATAACCTCATGAGTCCAAATATACAATTAGATTTCAAATCCAAGTCTAAATCGGTACTCAAAATAACCTCTCTTAGGTTGTAGACAAAAATCCCAAATTTTCACTTTGAAATTTCTTATTTTAGGTGTAGAAATCCATGGGGGGGATAAAGATATATAATTAAATCTAAGTAGAAATTACTTACCCTCAAAGTTGTAGTAAAATCTCCCCAAACATCGCCTCTTTCCGATCTCCAAAACTCAAAAATGATAAAAATGAGTCAAATCGAAATATAATACCCTGTCAGGCATTCTCGCATCCGCGAACACTTAGCTGTAGGTGCGAGCCCCGCATTAGTGCTACATGATGTGCATCTGCGAGCCTCCAGCGCTAGAACCACCTTCGCACTTCGATCTAATACTCCGCAAATGCGGATTCTTGGGTTCAATCAACACTGTCACATGTGCGACTTCCTCATGCCTAGATAACCTTCACATCTGCGACCCATCTTCCATATATGCGGATTCGTAGGTGCGACCAGAACCTCCACACATGCGACATCTCCGGGTCTGACCAACACCCGCAAGCTCAATATGGATGGTGCACAGGTGCGGTGCATCAGATACCAACAACACCTGCAACCTCAATGTGGTTTAAAATGGTCTGAACTCACTCCAAAACTCACCTTAGCCCCTCGTGCCCCCTTCTAATCATACCAGCAAGTCCAAGAACCCGCCAGAAATAATGGCAACCTCCTCTACCTCACTCCATTTTATTATTATTATTATTATTATAGGAGGGACCCACTAAGATCTGACATATAGCGCCGAATTTTGGCCGGAAGTTTGAACAAAATGGACTTTTCCGGCGACTCAAGCATTTTTCGACGACGACGCTCCGTCAATGAGCTAAGAGCTGTTACCTGATCATTTGGCCCCCCTGCCATCGTGACTCCACTTTTGAATAATGGCCATTGAGGCTTTCTTTTTGCCTCATTTTTCGGCTGGAATTGTTTCTGTTGCCTCTATTATCCTTGAGTTTCTTATTGTCTGCTTATTAATTTTTTATTTTTTAGTGCAGGTTCGCAATGTTTCAATGCTTGGTTATCTTTGTATTAGATATTGATAATTTCCATACGGATGTTACATTTTGAGCCAACTTGACCGTGTTATCCCTATTGCTATTCTCCTTGGTCGGAGACTCCTTTACCCGTACTTTGCTAGTTGTTTGTTTATAAATTTCGGCTGTCTTTGTGAAAACTAAAACTTTGGCACAATCTTGTTGGTTCCCAATATTGTTGGAATGCTACTGATAATGAATGAGATAGTACACTGTCCCTCATAACCGGGCCCGAAATATAAACGAGGCGATGACGAAAGCCAAAAATAAATAAAAAGATGAGGACGCGTCAATCCGCACTTTGGAAGGCAATATGGTTGGCCATCGAAGTTGTAACCAAGTTGGTGTTTGCGTTCTAATATCTATTTGCTATGGCATACACTATCCGAGCATAAAAAAAAATATTTCCAATCTATTTTAAAAAATATTTTGAAAAAAATTCATTTTCAAAAATATGTCACACTTTATTGGGTTTATTTTTTATGTTATATTATTTAACTAACATTTTGTAACGACCCGATCGATAGTTTTGAGTATTATATTCCCGTTCCTCTATTTATTATTATGTGACTTGCCCGAGGCGGTTGGATTGATTTTAGGGAGGTTTCAAAGTGAATTGGGACACTTAGTCCCAAGGTTAGAAGCATAAGTTGAAAGAATTGACCAGAGTTTGGCTTTTGTGTAGACAACTCCGGAATGAAGTTTTGACGTTTTTGATAGTTTCGCGTGGTGATTTTGGACTTAGGCGTATGTTCGAATATTGATTTGGAGGTCCGCAGGTTGGTTCAAGGCTTTTTGGCGAAAGTTGAAAAGTTGAAGGTTTGGAAGATAAATAGGTTTGACCGAGGGTTGACTTTATTGATAGTGGGCTCGGATTGTGATTCTGGGATTTGGTGTAGGTCCGTTGTGTCATTTGGGTCTTGCATGCAAAATTTGAGCTCATTCGGAGTTGGTTTGATATAATTCGGCGTTCGTTTTAGAAGTTGAATGTTCATTGGTTCAATAGGCTTGAATTGGGGTGTGATTCGTAGTTTTGTTGTTATCTGATGTGATTTAAGATCTCGAGTAAGTTCGTATTTGTTTATAAGACTTGATGGTATGTTTGGACAGGGCCCCGGAGGCCCCAGGTATGATTCAGATTGAATTCGGATTCACTTTGGACTTAGGAAGGCTGCTTAAGAAATCTAAGTTCTGGTGTCATCGCACCTGTGGTGGGCTTGGCCGCAGGTGCGGCTGGAGATCGTAGAAGCGAAGGGAAGCTGGCTAGGGGAACCTGGGCACAGGTGCGCACTCGCAGAAGCGGCGGCTGGTCCGCAGATGTGAAATTTGGGCGAGCATTGAGGGACCGGCGCATAAGCGCGTAGGGGTCCGCAGACGCGGAAGCGCAAATGCGACTTTTTTTCCCAGAAGCAAAAATTGATGAGCTTAAGTGGAAGCCGCATCTCTGATGGAATTTTTGCAGATGCGGAGTCGCAAATGCGATAGTAAGCCCGCAGAAGCAAAAATCACTCGGCAGAAAAGGATGGAATCGAGGGTTTTATTTCATTTTCCATATTTTGAATTAAAGAGCTTGGTTTTGGGCCATTTTGGAGAGACTTTTCAAGGATTAGATTGGGGTAAGTATTTTTTTACTCGGATTTATTTATTATTCATGATTCCATCGTTGTTTTATCATTAAATTAATAATTTGAGTTGGAAAAATTTGGAGATTTTTAAAAAACTTTCCTAAACTATAAATGCGGATTTGAAGGTCGATTTGAGGTCGGAATTGGATAATTTTGGTATGGCTAGACTCGTATCGGAACGTGTGTTCGAGTTTTGTATGTTTGGTCGGGTTTCAAGGTACGAGCCCGGGGTAGACTTTTTGAGTTGACTTTTTGATTTTCTTTAAAGATTGCAACTTTATTATTCGGAATTGCTTTCTAGGGCTTGTATTTATGGTTTGATTTGAGTTTTGTAATTATTTTTTCTAGATTCAAGCTGTCCAGAGTTGGATTTTTAGCTTGTTTGAGGTAAGTATCTTGCCTAACATTGTATCAGAGAACTACCCCTTAGGTCTTAGGTTGATTTGTGTTATTAGGATTATGTGAAAGACGTGTACACGAGGTAACGAGTGTGTACACGGGCTTATATGTGGTATTTTTACCGTCTTAGAGGTACCTATTTGTTTATTAGATAATTATCCTATTGGTCTACTAACAGGTAAGATTCGGGTAAGGGTTCTGATTCTTCTAAGGGGAAGGTGTTAGGCACCCCCTAAAATCTACCCGAGGTAGATCCTTAGGACTTAGACTAGGTTCAGAAAATTAAATGTCTATATTCTGCTAAATTAGTTCCTTAAGGTATGTAAGTGTTCTAAATCTAGTTTCAAATCCTACTTGTTTTTGAAAGAGAAGTTATACTTTGAAAAGTGGGCATAAGTTTTATAAAAGTTTTTCAATTTCTAAATAAGGTCTTTTGAAATGTTCATGTCTACAAAGTTGGAAAGATTTGCAAAAAAAGTGTAGCTATGTTTCAAATGTTTTTCTCTTTTGAAATAGCGTCTTGAATATACCTTAATGAATTGATTTCAATTTTGTAGCCATGTTTGGAGAAAACTCATTTGGGTTTGACAATCCCGACCATATTTGATTTTTGCTTATAGAAAGCTAACTTCTAAATCGTTCTTCAATTTCTAGCTTTTAAGAGAAGGGTTGCTTGCTTTTCAAATCTGTTTTAAAACTTCATAAAAGCTTTGTTTGAATGATTAGCATAAATAGGAATGAGATCTTGTGTTAGCAAATTATGTGATCAAAGTATCTATGTTTTATAGCTAATATAGTATAAACAACGATTCCGTTTTAATTACCTATGGGCCTTGGTTTGCCTAGGTTCCTAAAATAGTTAAAACATAATTAAAACATTCAATAACACTGTTAGTGTAATATAATATATATATATATATATATATATATATATATATATATATATATATATATATAAAATAGATAACAAGTTAAGTTTGTCTTATAACGAGGAAAGGAGACTGTACTCAGAGTTTGGGCCTAAAAGGATCGTAGACCCAGCAGACATTCGAACACAGCAGTAGCAGGCTTCAGCAGTACAGACTCTGGGCGGGAACTTGGGCCTGAGTTTTAGAGAACTCAGTAGGCCTAGTTCGATCATATATGCAAATGAAAAGAGAGACATTAGTGATGCTACTTGAGGACCAATAAACAATATCATACAAATGTGATTAAGAGTATAGTAGAGCCAATATGAGGCCCAATAAGATAAGATTGTAACAAACAGACACTATTAGAGTCAAAAAAACTTCTATTTGTATTAATCCTAAGAGGATTAATGCGAGTCAGTGATCAAGAGCTTAGGATAAGACGTTATTTATGGACAAGGTACCCTTGGAATCTCTAGCACTTCAGAGTTCACAAGGTTCTTAAGGACCACGAGCAATGCTTGTGTCAGAAAAGGGCACCTAACTCCAAACTAGGTCCCACCCCAAATACCCTTAATCACTCACACTTACTCTTCCCCAAAGGTCTAGATACAAAAGAGATATTCACTCAATAGCTGAAATGAGAGAAGCGGTAGGCTACAGAGAATAGAAGCAAAATGCAAAGACATGAACACTTTAGGAATTACAACATTGACCTTAAAATCAGAACACAACAGGGAAAGGTCATTACTGCAGGTACTAAAAATGTCCAAGGATATTCAGTATTCATTTAAAACATGTACTAGATCATTAATGGGGATTAATCATCAGATGTAGAACATGAAGAGTTCATGGCAACCATCAGTAAACTAGTCTAAGTCAAAAATCATGAGATAGGTGATCGAAGAGGTAGGGAAAACAGGCATGTTAACTTCATTAGTTCTACTAGCAGGTTTAATCTTTCAAGAATCCTTAACTATGTTTATAGCATTCCAACAGTCACTCACAATTGAGGTTCATTATACTAGATACTTATATTAACAGTCTTGATCAGATTCCATAGAAGTAGCAGCAATCAACAGAGGTATCTACATAGGCAGGAAAGTCAATTTTAAGCTATCTCTAATTTAATAATATGGTTCTTCAACCAATATCCAACCCTGTTTTTATAAGTAAAGATATCAACCAAGTGTAAGACAATGGGTAGGGGTGTTCATTCTAACAGGACAGGTAAGCATCAGGACTTGTTTAGGTCTATAAGTGACAATAGCAGACTTCCATTTCAGATCCCACACTGTTAAGTTGTTAAAGCTGGCATGGTTTAACTTCTGTTCTATAAGGAGATCTCAAGTTAAGAGTGCAATAGCTTAGGCAAGAGTCTTTCCTAAATGAGAGTAAATAGGAAGTTCACGAGCACAACTGGGCCAACAAAAGCATGGAAGTTCAATAGACTTCACTCAACTTATACACAAGGAAGTTTCTACAGGATTTCATAATTACAGGAAATATCAAATGAGCAGACAACATAATGGCTAAACTGATGAATTGATTACAGGGGTTCAAATCATGTAAGCTTTAAAATGTGTACAATAGGCATAGTTTTAGCAACAGATCACTCAGTCCAAGAAGACATGTTAAATGTGCATGACATGAATACTACGAAGGAGATCATTTTTAGACATATTAACAGATGGTATACCATTACTGACCCAAGAACTAACGTAGCACAGTTGTAACCGACCTCAACCCTCGACTGAACATTAAGAAGTGTCTAAGAGCTGAAATTGATCAAGCTAACTAAACATGGTATTATAGTTAACAAGCACACATAAAATCATCGGAGGATCCCTAAACGATGACCAAGGCACAGAAGAATTCATATCATTCACTACTAATAACTATTTATCCAGTTATGTCATGAGGTTCATTAACATAGATTAACAAACCATACTAACACAAATTATCAGGAAATGATTAACCCAAATAATAAGGATTACATATAGGAGCAAAACCTAACAATCAATCACAAACTACTAACATATATCATGAATGAAAGATAATCAACAGAAGAAGACATGGTAAGCACAGAACAACACGGATAATCGAAATAAAGGGAGGGTCAGTGTAAACTGACCTTCTGCTAGGCATCAAACAAAATGAGAGTGATTCAATATCTACTTAAAGATCCAATACTCAAGACCAGTATAACAATTGACCTCAGGACCGGAAACAAAAACAGTAAAGAGTGGGGAAACCTTAAATTTTACTTTTTCTTTTCTTTCTTTTTGTATTCAGATGGTATTCGATTGTCTGTTTGTTAAGGGCATTGAATACCAATTTTATAGTTGCATTCAATGCCTTAGGGTTTCACAGATTCAAAATGATAGTGGAGAGTGACAGAGAGTTGATGATGTGAGCAACATCGAGTGAAATCAGAGAGAATAGAGGTGAGAGCAGTGATAGTTTTTACTTGAGAGGAGAGAAGTCGATCGTTGAAGGCGAAGACCCATCAGGTGAAACTCTAAAATAAAGAGGTCACTGCGTTTGACCTCTGGGTAACAAATTCTCATGATGAAACTCTAAAAGAGCTCCATGCATGCTTCGATTTGATGGAGCATAAGAAGGATTGAACGATTTGAAGTTGCATTCTTTAGCTAGGGTTTTCGATTTTAAGCATTTTGAATCTAAGTGAGGAAATGGGGAAGAACCCAGCGGGATTCGCGGTTGGAGAGGACAAAAGAACTTGATAATTCAGGTATTAATGATTTTTTAAAAAGGCTTAATAAGGAAATATGGGAACCGTTGGATCTTTGGATTTCAACAGTGGAGATGCGATCTGGCAGGCATTAAAATTAAAGAAAAATCGAGATTAAATGTAGGCCGTTGATGAAGTGGATTAACATATTAGATGTTCGTGTGTTTCTTGTGTGAGTATTTGAGAACGGTGACGTGGCACAATTTTCTTGGCTAAGAGAGAGTGGCGCGGATTGCTAGCTTGGTCTGGAGGGGTTGTTTGGACTTGGTCAGATGAGAATTGGGCCTGTGTATTGGGCTGATTTCAGTTTAAAGGATGGCCAATATGTATTTGACTGAATTTTTGCAATTGTAGCCATTTAGTCTTTTAATCTTTTAAAATTAATTTAAGTTAAAATTAACTAATTCTAACTAAATGTGATAGAAAATATAATCATGAAATACACTGCTAATTAGTGCAATTAACTATTTATTTGTTAAACACTTTTTTTTTGAAATTATGAAATTACTTTTTGGATAAATTTAAATAATAAACGAGTTAATTAATTAAAAAATTCAAAGGTTAATTTGTTATATTAATTTTAAAACTCGTGTTTCAAAATATAGTGGTTATTTTAATTATTTCAAAATAGTAAGGTTAATATGTTTTATAAACATTTAGCACCGAATTATTAATTTAACACTATTGATTACCTATTTATGTTATATTTTTATAAAATAAGTATTATTGATTAGAAAATATTTTCAACACATTTATTGCAAATCATTAAATATAAATAATTTAGTTTTAAAAGGGAGGGTCAAAATTGGTCGTCAACAGTAATATCATGTTACACCTTCCATTGTTAAATTGCTCTTACACGCTTTACTTGATGTTGTTATCACATGATCTATCCCTTATTGTCAAACATGCTCTTATATGCCTTAATTGCCTTTGTTATCTCTCTTATTGTCATGTTACCTCCTTTATTGTCGAGTTATTCTTATTTGGAGTTGTTATTACAAGTTGTCAATTCATGAAAATACCTTAATTTTGAGTTATTGAAGTTAAAATTATGAAAGCTATTATCACATTGAGGTTGAAGTTGTTGATTGTTGAGATATCTTTCCTTGTTGAGTAATTCTCACTCATTTTGTTATTATTGAGATTCTTGTTCGCATTGTGATTGAGCCGTGGGATATATGTTGTGGTAACTTCGATAATGTTGATTTTTGGCAAGTTATGGCATATGGGTACTTGTGGTGCGAGTTGTTATTGTGTTGTGATATTGATGCACATTCGGCAGTATAAAGATAAGTGTTAATGTGCATGCAGAGACATAAAGTGGGAATTTAATGTGAGTGTTGCTAGTAAGGAAATTATTTGAAGCCACGCAGCGACATAAAGGGGCTAAAGTGCATGTAGCTATTTCAGGAAAAATATTTTCAAGTAAGGCTCACGTGGCGGTATAAGGAAAGGTTGTGATTATGAATTGTGAAATGAGGTTATGAGGCGAGGTATATGTCACCACCCGAAATCTAACTAGTCGTGATGGCACCTAACCCAACCCGTTAGGTAAGCCAGTTAACAATAAACCAGTTCCAATGATATTTATTAAGAGAATGAATGAAAATACAACTGAACTATTATACAAAGAATTCCCAAGGACTAGTAGTACAAATCATGAGCTTCTAAGATTATATTTTTACAAAACTGAATTGAAATAAGTACAATATCTGTTTGAAATATAATTGAACAGAGTTCGAGTCTAATGCTACCAAGAACAAGTGATAGCCATATCTTGAACGCAGGTACATCTTCAAATCCAGCTCCCGCCGTACGCAGCAACATCATCATCCAATATTTGCACGCAAGGTGCAGAAGTATAGTATGATTACAACTGACCCCATGTACTCAATAAGTAACAAACCTAACCATAGGTTGAAAGTAATGACAAGCTAGAACAAAGATCGGAGTCCCACACCAATAGCCAACAACAGTTCATAACATCATACTGAAAAAGCTAAAAGAAGTAACTTAGAGATATAGCACTTAGCTCGTTCAAAATTCTAGAAAAATAGGCATGCTTTTCAAGTATAACAGTAAAACCCAAATCTTTTACCGAAAGCTCTAAAACATGAGTAAGTTAGTAAAATCGTGATTTTCTTCCCAAAACTTTTCCATAGGTAAATGTTTTATTATCAAATGGCATGAGGAAATTACATCTCTATGCCTACAGGTCAATGTGTATGAGAAGTCATGAATAACATGATATGATACAACATGAGGAAAATGCATCTCTATGCCTGCATGTCAAGTGCGCATGTCGAATACGATACAACGTAGTGAACAACCATATGCATACTCTCATAGTATCAATCCACTCATTCCTTCCAGTCACTTAGTCCTCACAGACACTGAGTCCTCATAGACACTCAATCCTCATAGTCACTCAATCCTCCCAATCACTCGGCACTTGCGCTTGGCTCTCGCACTCGCACTCAATAGGTACGTGCGCTCACTGTGGATGTGGAGACTCCGGAGGGACTCCTTCAAACCAAGCGGTATAATAAGCCAATCATGGCATAAATCATAATAACATGCTACGGCGTGCATCCCGCTCCCATAAATATCACTCACAAATAGGCCCTTGGCCTCACTCAGTCATCAACCTCTCCAGTCTCTCGGGCTCACAATGTCATGAAAATCATCCCAAAAATGATGATATCCTGTATCAATAAATAGCAACAGAGACTGAGATATAATATGCAATTGAATGAGTATGACTGAGTATGTAACTGCAATTTAAGCAAATAACTCCATAGCAGATATGACCTTAGTGAGTCCTAACAGAATTAGCATATAGCCTAAACATAGTTTCTATCATGAATCACAGCTCAATTACTCTAACACGTTGAAATCTCATGGATAAAAACAAGATTAGGTAACTACACAGTACCACCGAAATAACTGAGTCATAATTCATACGGTGCATGCCCACACGTCCGTCACTTAACATGTACGTCACCTGAACACCTAAACACATATCACGTATATTCAGGGGTTCATACCCTCACACCAAGTTTTGAAGTGTTACTTACCTCGAACAAGCCAAATCCAATATCGAACAAGCCAAACGATGCTCCAAAATTCCATCTCGCACGTACCAATCTTCGAATGGCTCAAAACTAGCCCAAAGAAACTCAAATACATTAAATACTGCCAAAGGAAACAAACCCAATCGATAAAGGTCCAATCTTTAATCAAAAGCCCAAAATCAACCCAAAAGTCAACCTAGGCCGGCGCCTCAAAACTCGATGAAACTTATAAAATCCGACAACCCATTCAATTACTAGTCCAACTATACTAGTTTCATCCAAATTCGACTCTGAATTGATATTCAAAACTCAAAAACTCACTCTATGAAACTTTAGGCTAAAAACCCCAATTTCTCTTTAAAATTCATAATCCAATTCCCAAAAACGAAGATAGAATCACGAAATATAATCAAAATCGAGTACAAAAACACTTACCCCAATCCTTGTGATGAAATTTTCCTCCAAAATCGCTTTACCCCGAGCCCCAAATCTCAAAATATGATAAAAGAACCAAAACCCTCGATTTTATAGCTTCTGCCCAGAAATTCCGCATATGTGGTCACACTATGGCATCTACAACCCCCGCTTCTGCGGTAAAATGCTTCGCTTCTGCGAAAGCAGCTTAGCCCAGCACCCCTCACACCTGTTCTAGAAAGACATCGCTTCTGCGAACACCTTCGCGACTCGCTCCAATTTGTCACACCTGCACACTCGCATCTGCACCAAATTCTCTGCTTCTACGATCTTTCTCACCCAACCTCTTCTCGCTTCTGAGATGGACAGCCCGCATCTGCGAAGTCGCTTTTGCGACCAAGACTCCACAAATGCGGCACACCAGTACCAGCAAAATCTTCAGCACTGCAGCAAGATGAAAAATAAATGATCCGAACCACGTCCGAAACTCACCTGAGCCCCTCGGGACCCCGTCCGAATATACCAACAAGTTCCATGACATAACACGGACCTATTCGAGGCCTTATATCACACATAACAACATCGAAACGACGAATCGTACATCAAATCAAACTTAAATGAACTTTCAACTTTCAACTTCCAAAATTCGCGTCGAAACATAATAAATCAACTCGTAATGAACTCAAATTTTGCACACAAGTCCCAAATGAAATAACAAATCTATTCCAATTCCCGGAACCACAATCTGTGTCCGATATCCACAAAGTCAACTTCCGGTCAAACTTATAAACTTTTCAAACCTTCAAATTTCCAACTTTTGCCAATTAGTGCCGAATCCTTCTAGGAACATCCCAATGCATATACGACCATGCGCACGAGTTCAAAATAACCATTCGGACCTAACAGAACCATTAAAACTCCGTTCCGGGTCAAATTCACAAAAGTCAAACTTGGTTAACTCTTCCAACTTAATACTTCAACGATAAAATTCATTCTTCCAAATCGATTTCGAATAACCTGAAACCAAAACCGACGATTTACACAAGTCATAATACATCATATAGAGCTACTAATGCCCTCAAACTATCGAGCGAAGTGTAAAATCTCAAAACGACCGGTCGGGTCATTACATCCTCCCCCACTTAAACATACGTTCATCCTCGAATCACCGTGTAACCTTACCATGCACATACCCAGGGGTGATCCCACGTAACCCTAATCCATATAAGCCTGATGACATAACATAACTGAAGATCTTTAATTCAACCTTACCCCATAACCCTTGGAACCCAATTTCCAACTCGCATCTACACACGGTATAAGTCTGAACAAGCTGTATCAAGTCATATCCATAACCCAAGATGTAATCACATGATAGACCACACAACTCGGACGCTCACAACAATAAATTTTGACCACAGTAGCTACTCAAAACACACCCGGTGTCGGTAATAAACCTCATACCAAACAAAACCTTGTTCTAAAACCTTCGTACAATGCTGAGGACGAAATAAATATGCAGAAACTCATAACCACTAATCAGATCAACAAGTCACGGATCCCCCTCTCTTCTGACAAGAACCAAAGCCAAATCCAAAGCCGACTTCCGATATTATTCCTCCATTTATAATGTAATCAAATCCGATAGTACCCATTCTAGGTCCAATGACCTCATCTCATCAAACACAACCATTCTAGTGACATGCCACACTATTACAACCAAAAGCCACAAAACATGCAATCCGTGCACCAATAAGCAACAATTCAAATGCACCCAAAAATAGAAAATGACTTAAATGAGAGAGTTGTCCCGCAAGCTCAACAAGTACCACCACAACGCAATGATAAGAACCCATCACACACAGTAGAACTAAAACACACGAATCTATCACAAAGGATCATATCCCATCATAACCTAGTTGCAATATGTGACCCATCCAAACACCGATCCATATGAAATATATCGAGCCCCAATGCTCAAAATCAACAACCATAGGCAATTCGACACCAAGTACATAAGTGCATGACCGTAACCATGGAGAAGCAAACAACACAATATACCACAACCTGGAAAGACCATACCTAAGGCGCAATCAACCATTCCACACCCCAATCGCTATCTTGCTCAAATTTTGCTATAAAGCCCAAACAGAACCACACCATGTGTGCATATAACCAACGAATCACAACCCCTCATAGCATGGAAGAGTAACACATAGAACATATCAGATCACAAATAAGCTCAACTCTAATCGAATGGAACATCCCCCAATAATAGCAGTACGGAGTCGACTAATCCGACCCAGTGTAGAATACACATCCTCGTTGGGCCTACGATTGGGCCTCAAATCAACTCTGGTCATCCATAAATAGATAAATAATCATCCAAAAGTCCACAATGACCTAACCATATCATATATTATCATCTAGCTAGCTTTGGCCACATCTTTACAGTCCACAACCATAAAACAATCTACTTTTGAGAACTCCCGATCTTTAAATCCATATAACACACGAATCACCATATCTGATCCCAACTCCACCGCCCGAATGTATAACGCTATTTATAAAGATTGGCCATATGTGGCATGCATAGTATGTTTCTGGCTACGTGCAGGTTGGTTTTAACCTAGTGTACGAAGGATACTTTGGCAAAATTTTCCAAAGTCTCTAAGAGTAAACATTCGAGGACGAATGTTCCCAAGGGGGGAGTGATGTTACACCCTATATTTTCGTACGTAAAAATGCGTCGTAAGCAAACTAATGTAGGACCAAAAATGAGATAATATTTAAAAGTATATAAAGTAAGTTAATCATGTTACCTCTGAGGTTACAAATATTGAAGATCATGAACAACAAGTACAAAGAGGGTTGGACAGTTCAGAAGCTAAAGCAATTGAAGAAAATAATGTTTCGTCGAAAGTCGACAAGTTGGGAATGTTATAACATATACCTTTGGGGTGAGACTAGGGTGCTTAACATGATAAGGAGATTATGTTATGATTTATATTAGTCGTATGACATCCGTGTGTTATGTTTTGAAGTCAAGCGAGTTGTGGAACAAAAGTCGATGAAAGTCATCACAAGTTACATTCATAAGTTTTACTGAAACTTTGGGTCAAATGTAACTGCGATTTTCTCCCAATATACTTAGAGTTATGGGGTGTTCCACCCATAAAATTAAAGATCTATGAGTCTATTTTCCAACGCATTAAACCGTTTGTAAATATGACATTGGAGTAGAAAGATATGGGCATTTGTGCGATACTGCGCAAGCTGCTAGGCGACAAGTAGGTGTGTCACCTACTTGCTTAAATAAGAGCCCAAAAAAGGGGCCATTTCGGGTCGTCCAAAGAGGCCTTTTAAAGGACTATTTTCTTCATATATTAGACTTAAAATAGAGCATAATAACCAGACATAAGCTCTGCAAAAAAAATCCTCCCAAAAATTTCCCACAAACCCTAATTGATTTTCTCTCCCTTTCAAGTTCTAATTGGAGGTAAAACCTAGAGTTTGAAGAACCAAGATAGGAGCTGAGTTATACAACAAATAAGGTGAGTTTACTGCTCTCTTTCATCCAATTTTTCTTCTGTAAATTCATGGTAAGTCGTTCTATACTTGTAAGAACTCACGGGACGGTGATCGGAAGCCGTGAGTTCGAGTTATTCACTTGTAAAGGACTGTTTTGTGGACTGTTTTGTGTTGCTATTGGGCTGCGTGTTTTACTACTATTTTGTAGAGTTTTGGAGGAGGAAGGGGGTTTATAAACACCATATAAATGTAGGGTGGTTGGCTGGTCGTTCGTCATAACATTTTCGGGTCGTTTGACACTACTACGGTGGTCGTTTTGTGTATGAAGAGATTGGGGTGTGTTGGGCTGTTTTGTAGTATTTGATGGTGTATATAGGGCTGGAAAATGATGTATATATGTTGTTATTGTTCTGTTCTTGTATTGTTGGTGTTATCTTGAATTTGGAGGAAGTAAGGATTATAGGGGAGATGCTGCCCGTTTTAATACAAAATAAGTTTGTCGTTCGTTGTGCGATAGTTGTACCTTTCGTAACTTAACGATAGTATTATTATCATTCTTGTAGATTAAGGTGCGAAGAGGTGAGTTCAACTTGGTGATTGGAAAGATTGTGATAAGGTATGTTAAGGCTAAGCCCTTCCTTCATTTTGGCATGATCTCGTAGCTACATGTGTTAATAATGAGACATAAAGAGAAGTTTGTATTCATGAATTTATTCACATTATTCTAGTCTCATAAGTTACAATATTATTCCTTATCGGGACTTCATATTCAGTTTAGTTTTGTCTTTATTCAGTCAAGAGAGCAGAGGGTCTATATATATATATATATATATATATATATATATATATACAGTATTACACTATTTTCACCACCATCGAGCTATAATCAGTGGGCAGGCCCCTATTGGGCAACCTCTGATCAGATGGTAAGTTATATATACTGAGCCTACTGTGGCCGAGCGCCTATGAGCGAGCCCAGGATGGCCGAGATACCGAGCCCAGTATGGCCGAGCGCCTATGAGCGAGCCTACTACGGCTGAGAATTTACACGTACCGAGCCTTATAGGGCCGGACATTTATTTTACTTACTATATTGAAGGAGTTTAGTCACTATCAGCAGGTAAGTATATCTCCAGATCATCTTTGACTCCCAGTTACTTTCAGTTATTATATTATCAGTTCAGTTTCGAATTTCAGTTATGTTATTGCCTTACATACTCGGTACATTATTTCGTACTAACGTCCCTTTTCCGAGGACGCTGCATTTCATGCATGCAGGTTCAGATAGACAGACGAGTAGACCTCCTCAGTAGGTGTTTCCAGAGTTTAGCCTGATCGGTAAGCTCCATATCCTTCGGAGTTATCGGGTCTAGGTTTTTGTATGCATCTTATGTATGTATTTATATATATAATATGGGTAGGTCGGGGCCCTGTTCCGATCACAATATATCTATCAGTAGAGGCTTGTAGACATATCCTGTTGGTTAGTGCAGTATGTTGGGTTTGTAGGCCTGGTATGTATAATTTGGTGGTTTGTCAGCTGTAGTAGCTATGACGGCCTTTTCGGCCTAGCTTTATATTGATGTTTAGTTAGCGCTAGTTTCCATTCAGTTTTATATTTTGCTTCGCAAATTGTCTTGCAAGGTGGCCCCATGGCCAAAGTATGACATTATATGTTTAGAGTCGCTTAGTCGCAATTTGGTACGCCAGGTTAGGTGAGGCACCAGGTGCTTGTCTCGCTCCTAGGTTCGGGGTGTGACAGTTATAGCATTCATCTAGTCATCTGAAACCATCCATGTTGTCTAAGAATTTATGACCTTCCCTTCAAAACTAAACTGTGACCTTGTACAGGTAAATCTCAATCCCACACAACACACCACATCTATCATGCCATCATATGAAAAGTACAAGAATCTTATAATTAACTCTAAGTCACAAGCAACTACATGCTCAATTAGCTAGGAACTTTTCACATGATTCCATCCAGTAGAAAATCACAATACTCAACAGGCTCCTCACACCGGTAGGAAATATCTGTCTCAAACCGTGGTAGAAACCATCGAGAACACTTTGAAATCCATTTGCACAGAGCCAAGCTATCAGAACTGAATCCCTCTAACTCAACCAAGCCAAGCAGGTCGCTAAAGCAAAGAGTATTGCCACAAAACACCTCTAGAGTCTCACCTCATCATAAGAGCCAAAAGAACCGATCATATCCATTACCGTGCTGATCCAACCTACTACCAAGTTGTCCTATTTTCTTTGAGTTCCTTTTGAATTACCCTCAAGTTAACACTTCCCCTTGCAAGAACACCACGATCCTTACCCGAAGATCCCAGCATAAAACCACATAGCCCTAAGGGCCATAAGCCGCTGTATTCCCTCTTGGCACCCTAAAGTACCACAATCGAGACACCCACTCTGAAGAGACCTTATGTGAACCTAAAATTATTTCCTTTACCTTTCTGATACTGAAATGTAGAATCCATAGTGATACAGAAATACCGCGAGTCCCGACACCATCCGACGCAAATCTCAGATTCTATCCATATACAACTCCGAATAAATTCTCAATTGCTATATATAAATCTTGCATCCATTAGAACCTTCTCGAGAGTCATTTACTCTACTCAAGTGTCAATTTCACCACCCAAATGGGTCGAATGACCTGTGCCCCCTTAGCACGACAATACCGATAGAAGCAACCCCGCCTTAACGCAACCGAGCAAATTCCTACTCCATGCGCACTACATCTCCCACGAATAACAACTCAATTATTCCATGATTCCCATATACACATAAAGTGTAACATAACTCGTATCCAAAGATTCCTTTACTCGAGTCATCCTCGATCTCAACCTCTGTAAGTCAAACCGAAACTAGTACAACATATAACCATGCAATCAAATCGTCGATAGCAGACTCCCCCACTTGGCTCAAAGCCATAGGACAAAACACTCGATAAGTCAAAATGCCCATACTCTATTACTGCCATAATCTCGCACCGAAATTCAAATCAATCCTTCATAAGCTCATGTGACACAAACCATCTAATACTTCAAATCATCTTCAAATCTCGCATTTATCCTCGTGACAGTCAGGTCACACATCCAAACTCAAATCGCAACACCTATAACCCACTAGTAGAAAAGAAACCCTCATCACAACATCATAAGGATCACACATCCATAAATTACCCTGCAGGTGATAACCCACCTGCTTAGCCTCAAACTGACATATCTTTGTACCCTTTTACAGCACAACTACTACGCAATCACTTAATCTTCCTAAGTCTGAACTCATCAACAAGACATGAAAATCTACTTCGTTCCATAAATAAACAACATGAAAGATTCCACATTACGATCATAACTCGAGACTATACAACACATTAAGATAGAAATCATGCACCCAATAGTCCTTTTTACATCTCACATAAATTCTTCTCATCACGTTCAAACCATCTGAACACATCCCGCAGTCACATCATACTTTATCACATAGACATCCAATCACTCATCGAGCAACAAATTCCACTCATAGTGACACTACGGGACATATAAGTCCAAAAGCATATACTCACACAACTGAAACTACCGAGCCTAAGCTGCAGTCTAAACCTAACCTCAAGTCCTCCAGACTTGCCAATCACCAAAACACAGAAAATACATCTCGCACCTCATCCATGGGATCCACAAGTCGTCGATGCACAACTGATATCGAGCGCTCACATATGCATACGAGTGAGTGGAAGGAATTCAAAGATATACGCTTCAAGCTGAATCAATGGCACACGATAAGAAAAGAAAGATAGGAAGTTTATCCTAAATGCCCTGTAGCCTCTCAAAGATAAGTATGGACATCATCATACCGATCCTCAAGACTCTACTGGACAATTGCTCATGACTCGTAGAACCTATGAATCTAGAGCTCTAATACCAACTTGTCACGACTCAAAATCCAACTAGCTGTGACGGCACCTAACCCAACCTGCTAGGTAAGCCAGTTAACAATAAACCGGTTCCAATGATATTTATTAAGAGAATGAATGATAATACAACTTAACTATTATACAAAGAATGCCCAAGGACTGGTAGTACAAATCATGAGCTTCTAAGATTAGATTTTTACAAAACTTAATTGAAATAAGTACAACATATATTTGAAATATAATTGAACAGAGTTCTAGTCTAATGCTATCAAGGACAATTGATAGCCATAACTGGAACGTAGGTACATCTTCAAATCCAGCTCCCGCCGTACACAGCAACATCAGAATCCAACATCTGCACGCAAGGTGCAGAATTGTAGTATGAGTACAACCGACCCCATGTACTCAATAAGTAACAAACCTAACCTTAGGTTGAAAGTAGTGACGAGCTTGATCAAAGATCGGAGTCCCACACCAATAGCCAACAACAGTTCATAACATCATATCGAAAATGCTAAAAGAAGTAACTCGGAGATATAGTGCTCAGCTCGTTCAAAATTCCGGAAAAATAGGCATGCTTTTCAAGTATAACAGTAAAACCCAAATCTTTTATCGAAAGCTCTAAAACATGAGTAAGTTTGTAAAACCGTGATTTTCTTTCCAAAACTTTTCCACATGTAAATGTTTTATTATTAAATGGCATGAGTAAAGTACATCTCTATGCCTACATGTCAATGTGTGTGAGAAGTCATGAATGACGTGATATCGTATAACAAGAAGAAAATGCATCTTTATGCCTACATGTCAAGTGCACATGTCGAATGCGATACAACATAGTGAAAAACCATATGCATACTCTCACAGTATTAATCCACTAATTCCTCCTAGTCACTCAGTAATCACAGATACTCAGTCCTCACAATCACTCAATCCTCCCAATTGCTCGGCACTCTCACTAAATAGGTACTTGGGCTCACTATGGGTGTGTAGACTACGGAGGGGCTCCTTCAGCCCAAGCGCTATAATAAGCCAATCATGGCATAAACCATAATAATATGTTACGGCGTACAACCCGCTCCCTTAAATATCACTAACAAACAGGCGGTCGGCCTCACTCAGTCATCAATCTCTCCAGTCTCTCGGGCTCAAAATGTCATGAAAATCAGCCCAAAAATGATGATATGATGTATCAATAAATAGCAACAGAGACTGAGATATGATATGCAAATGAATGAGTATGATTGAGTATGTAACTGCAATTTAAGCAAATAACTCCACAGTAGATATATGACCTCAGTGGGTCCCAACAGAATCAGCATATACCCTAAACATGGTTTCTATCATGAATCACAACTCAATTACTATAATACGTAGAAATCTCATGGATATAAACAAAATTAGGTAATTACACAGTACCACATAAATAATCGAGTCGTAATTCATACGTTGCACGCTCACATGCCCATCACCTAACATATGCGTCACCTCAACACCTAAAGACATATCACGTATATTTAAGGGTTCATACCCTCAGCACCAAGTTTAGAAGTGTCACTTACCTCGAATAAGCCAAATGATGCTCCAAAATTCCATCTCGCGCATACCAACCTTTGAATGGCTCGAAACTCGCCCAAAGAAACTCAAATACATCAAATACTGCCAAAGGAACCAAACCTAATCGATAGAGGTTGAATCTTTAATCAAAAGCCCAAAATCAACCCAAACGTCCAACCCCGGCCTGCACCTTGGAACTCGACAAAACATATAAATACCACAAGCCATTCAATTACGAGTCCAACCATACTAGTTTCAACCAAATCCAACTCCGAATTGATGATCAAAACTCATAAACTTAGCCTATCAAACTTTAGGCTAAAACCCCCAATTTCTCTTTAAAATTCAAAATTCAATTACCAAAAACGAAGATAGAATCATGAAATATAATCAAAATCGAATACAAAAAATTACCCCAATCCTTGTGATGAAATTTGCCTCCAAAATCGCTTCACCCCGAGCCCCAAATTTCAAAATATGATAAAAGAATCAAAACCCTCGATTTTATAGCTTCTGCCCAGAAATTCCGTATATGCGGTCACACTGTCGCATCTGCGACCCCCGCTTCTACGGTAAAATGGTTCCTTCTGTGAAAGCAGCTTAATCCAGGACCCCTTGCACCTGCAGTAGTATGACTCCACTTAAGAAAACTCCTTCGTGCCTGCGCTCCAATTCGTCGCACCTGCGCACTCGGCTCTGTGCCAAATTCTCCGCTTCCGTGAACACCTTTGCACCTGCGCTCCTATTCATCTCACATGCGCACTCACATCTGTACCAAATCCTCTTCTTTTGCGAACACCTTCGCGCCTGCGCTCCAATTTTTCACACCTGCGCACTCGCATCTGTGCCAAATTCTCCGCTTCTGTGATCTTCCTCACCCAACCTCTTCTTGCTTCTGCGATGGAAATCCCGCATCTGTGAAGTTGCTTCTGCGACCAAGGCTTCGCAGATGCGGCACACCAGTACAAGAAAAATCTTCAACAATGCAACAAGATGAAAAAAATGATCTGAACCACGTCTGAAATGCACCCGAGCCCCTCGGGACCCGGTCCGAATATACCAACAAGTTCCATGACATAAAAAGGACCTACTAGAGGCCTCCAATCACTCATAAGAACACTGAAACAAATAATCACACCTCAAATCAAACTTAAATGAACTTTCAACTTTCAACTTTCAAAACTCGCGTCCAAACATAACAAATCAACTCGGAATGAACTCAAAATTTGCACACAAGTCCCAAATGACATAACGAAGCTATTCCAAATGCAGGAACCACAAACCGAATCCGATATCCACAAAGTTAACTTCCGGTCAAACTTAGGAACTTTCCAAACCTTCAAATTTCTAACTTTCGCCAATTAGTGCTGAATACTTCTAGGAACATCCAAATGCAAATACGGGAATACACCCGTGTCCAAAATCACCACCCGGACCTAACGGAACCATCATAACTCCGTTCCGGGTCAAATTCACAAAAGTTAAACTTGATCAACTCTTCCAACTTAAAGCTTGAACGGTAAAATTCATTCTTCCAAATCGATTCCGAATTACCTGAAAACCAAAACCGATGATTCACACAAGTCATAATACATCATCTGGAGCTACTCATGCCCTCAAACTACTGAGCAAAGTGCAAAAGCTTAAAACGACCGGTCGGGTCGTTACAATATCTCGATTGTGATTCTTGTTGTACATTCTATGTTAAAAAGATTTATTGTTTGAATCGTTCTTGTTGTTTCCTTCTTTTTATTACTTGTATTAGTCCGTATTTGACTATTTATTTTTCTCATCATGTGTTCTCTTCTAGTTGCTTTTGCCACCTTAATTTCCGTTCTTAGCTTACCTTATCGTATTGCTTTATTATCATTATTTCCCCCCTTTCATTATTAGACTATTCGATACCTTGTTCAGTTTTTCTTATCCTAGTAGGTGTCTTGACCTGGCCTCGTCACTACTATATCGAGGTTAGGCTTGATACCTATTGGGTACCGTTATGGTATACTCATACTAGCTTCTGCATATTTTTGTGCAGATCCAGATACATATGCTCGTGCCGGACACTAGTGATTATTCAGCTATCTCTAGAGACTTCAAGGTATACCTGCTTAGCGTCCGCAGGCCTCGGAGTCACCTTCCGTCATCATCTCATTAATTAATATCCTTTTATCAGACAGTGTTATATTAGAGCTTTTAGAGCATTCTATAGAGCTTATGACTCAGTTCCACCGACTTTGGGGGTTATGTTGTTGATGTTCTATTTTGGAGTTATAATGACCTTTATCGGTTTATTTTATTATCTCGGTTTTATTATTTCTGTTAAGCTATAAACGAATGTCAGGCTTACCTAGTCTTAGAGACTAGGTGCCATCACAACATCCTAAGATGGAAAATTGGGGTCGTAACACATTGTCTTCTCTTGTTTTGCGAGGTATTCTTCTGGAATCATTTCAAAAGGACAACACTTAAAGACGAAATACAAATCCCCTCATCAAATCCCTCAACTCCGTACTTCCCGTTCTTGGATGTACAAAACATACAAATATAGTAAAATAGTAGCTAGAATATTTTATATAATTACTTATTTTCTTGTTTGATATATTCTTTAGTTGCACAATTTTATTTAGAATATTATTGTCACGACCCCAAAATTCCACCTTAGGAATCGTGATGGTACGTAGTCTCTAAGACTAGGTAAGCCTAACACATGATGAGAATTTAAACTGATAAATGATATAATAAAACCAAAATAGAACAACAGTCATACAATCCCAAAACCGGCGATACAGATTCATAAGCTTTAGTGAAATATACTAAGAATCACTAATATAATATTTTTCAGAAATAAAAGAAACAATAGCATAAGATCACTAGAAGGTGACTTCGAGGCCTGCAAGCATCAAGCAGGTATACCTTGAAGTCTCTGCAATGTCTGAATCAACTCACTAGCGTCCGACACAGGCAGAAGTACTTGGATCTGTATAAAAATGTACAAAAGCATAACATGAGTACACCACAAAGGTACCCAGTAAGCATCAAGCCTAACCTCGGTGGAGTAGTGATGAGGTAATGTCAAGATACCTACTAGACATAGAAACCTGTGCTGAATATGAATATAATCTAACAGCGAGAAGTAAAAGCAACAAATGACAACAAAACAGAATAATAGTATAAGGCTAACAACGGGAGTAAGAGCAATGAATGACAACAAAGAGTCAATATATGATAAAAACAACAAATGATCAAATACAGTTAAAATACAAGTGAAATGAACTAATGAAAAACAATAGCCGTACAATTCAACAAGCCATTCCAACATAGAATATGCAACGAAAACCATACTGGGTACCATAACTCATATTCATATTTCATAAGTCACAATCACAATCTTCTGTATATCACTGTGTGAGCCTTGCATTTATTTTAAAAATATTTTTTTCCGAAATAGCATTACGCACTTTAGCCCCCTTATCTTGCCGTGTGGCTTCAAGTAATTTCCCTTACTAGAAACACGCGCATAAATTCTACTTTATCTCGCTGCATGCGCATCAATACACCACCCATATACCGCTGCATGCACATTAATACCACAACATAACAGTCAACTCGCACCACGCGTGTCCATATGACACAACATTGCCAAAATCAATAATACTAATGTCACCATAACACATAGCCCACGGCTCAACCACAATGTGCACAAGAATCTCAATAACAACAAAATAAATCGGTAAACAATTGAACAATAAAGGATATCCCATAAAACAATAACTTCAATTTGAACATGTTTATAACTCTCAATAACTACAACTTCAACTCAATGCATAAGAATAATCTCAACAATAATAGGTATGACATGTAACAACAACCTCAATTAAATGCATATAAGAGCAAACTTGATAGTGAAAGGTAAAACATATGTTAACAACTTCAATTAAGACATATAAGAGTAAACTTTACAAGGAAGGATAGAACATATAATAACAACTACAATTAAAGCATATAAGAATGAACTCAACAACGAAATATGTAACAAGTAATAACAACTTAAATTAAATGCATATAAGTAACATAACAGTCAAAACCTATCAATTTCCATATATAAGGTCGTGTACACACTCGTTACCTCGTGTACATGTCTTCCAAGTAATTCAAATAGTAAAATTTAACCAAATCGTACGGGGTAGTTCCCCACAGAAAGTTAGGCAAGACACTTACCTCAAACAAACTAAATTAGTCCACTTACAAACTCTTCCCGCGTAAATCTAGCTTCGAATGGCTCGAATCTAGCAAAAATAACTTAATATCATAAATTAAGGACATAGGAAGCAATTCCGAATAATAAAGATTCAATATTTAATGAAAACCAAAAAGTCAACCCAAAATGTCAACCTCAGGCCCTCAACTCGGAACCCGACCAAACTTACAAATTCGGAACACACATTCTGATACGAGTCCAACCATACTAAAATCATTCAATTTTGACCTCAAATCAGCCCTCAAATCATCAATTTATATTTCAGAAAAGGTTTTACAAAGTTCCCCAATTTCTACAATTCCAATCAGTAATCAAACACTAAAATCGATGTTGGAATCATAAAATAAGAATAAATCCAAGTCAAAAACACTTCAATCCAAATCATGAAAATCTCCTCCAAAATCGAGTTCTCTAACTCAAAGTGTGATAAATGAAATAAAACCATCATCCAAGCTTTATTCTGGTTAGCCTTTTCGCTTCTGCGGCCTAGCAGTCGCATCTACGACTCCACATCTGCAGAAAATGCATCACAGATGAGGTCTCCACTTAAGACCATAAAATCTGCTTTGGTAGAACAAAGCGCACTTATGCCCACGCTTTTGCAGACATAGCACCACAATTGCAGTCCCCGTTCAACCACCTCAGATCCGCTTATGCGGAGTATTTTCGCTTCTGCGGAGTATCTCCACTTCTGTGATCGCACTTCTGAGGACCCAGCTCCCCTATCCGAATGATGAAGTTGTGGCCAACTAGCCACTTCTGCGGCGCCGCACCTGCGGCTCAAGCAACGCAGGTGCGAAAGCACTAGATCTCAGCTAATATCAGCAATGCAACCATGTCTCAAAATAAATCAAAACTAGTCCGGAACACACCCGAGACCCCGTCCAAGCATCCCATCTAGTCCAAAAACATAACACGAACTTATTCGAGGCCTCAAATCACATCAAACAACTTCAAAACTATGAATCGCACCTCAATACAAGCCTATTGAACTAATGAACATTTCCAAATTTAAAACTTGCGCCGAACAAGCCTAAACAACTCTGCATGACCTCAAATTTTGTATGCAAGTTCCAAATGACACAGTAGACCTATACCAACTTCCGGAATCACAATCTGAGTGTGATATCAATAATGTCAACCCTCCAGTCAAACCTATTAACCTTCCAAAATTTCAACATTCCAACTTTCACCAATTCAAATCAAAACAACCTACGGACCTCCAAATTCACATCCGGACATACGCCTGAGTCCCAAATTTCCGTATGAAGCTATTGGAACCATAAAAATACCTTTCCGGAGTCGTTGACATAAAAGGTAAACTCCAATCAACTCTTACAATTAAGGGCTTTAACCAAGGGACTAAGTGTCCTAATTCAATCCAAAACGCTCCCGAAATCACACCAAATAACCCCACAAGTCGCATAACCATAAATACACATATCTATAGCATCAAATAGGGGAGTCGAGGATAAAATACTCAAAATGACTGGTTGGGTCGTTACATTCTTCCCCTCTTAAACAAACGTTCATCCTGGAACGAGTATAGAGACATACCTGAAGTGCCGAAAAGGTGAGGATAACGACTATGCATGTCATGATCGGTCTCCCAAGTCGCCTCCTCAACTAGTTGACCTCTCCATTGAACCTTTACTAAAGCAATACTCTTTGACCTCAACTTCCGGACCTGCCTATCCAAGATAGCCACCGACTCCTCAACATGAGTCAAATCCTTGTCCAATTGGACAGAGCTAAAATCTAATACATGAGACGGAACACCAAAATACTTTCAGAGCATGGAACCATGAAATACTGGGTGAACTCCCGATAAGCTGGGGGGCAATAGAAGTCTGTAGGCCACCTCACCCACTATGTCAAGAATCTCAAAAGTGCCAATATACCGAGGCCTAAACATTTCCTTCTTCCTGAACCTTATCACACCCTTCATGGGTGAAACTCTAAGTAAAATCCTCTCTCCCACCATGAATGCTTCATCACGAGCCCTCCGATCAGCATAACGCTTCTGCCTGGATTGTGTTATACGAACCCGATCCCGAATCAACTTGACTCCCTCCAAGGCATCCCGAACCAAATCAGTGCCCAGCAACCTAGCCTCCCCCAACTTATACCAACCAACTGGATAATGACACTGCCTCCTATATAAGGCCTCATAAGGATTCATCTTAATACTCGATTGGTAGATGTTGTTGTAGGAAAACTCTGCGAGCACTAGGAACTAATCCCATGAACCCCCCGAAATCCATAACATAGGCACGTAGCTTGTCTTCCAAGATCTGAATGGTGCTCTTGGACTGCCCGTCTGTCTGGGATGAATTGTCGTGCTCAGCTCGAACTACGTGCCTAACTCACGCTGCATAGCTCTCCAAAAATACGATGTGAATTGTGTGCCACGATAGGAGATAACAGACACCGACACACCATGAAGATGAACAAACTCACGAAAATATATCTGAGCCAGCTGCTCTAAAGAGTAGGTAGTCACAACCAGAATGAAGTGTGAAGACTTGGTCAGTCTATCCACAATGACCCACACTGCATCAAATATCGTCAAGGTCCATGGAAGTCCAACTATAAAATCCATAGTGATACGCTCCCACTTCCACTCTGGAATATCAAGTCTCTAAAGCAAACTGCTTGGTCTCTGATGCTGGTACTTTACCTGGTGATGGTTCAAGCACCAAGCCACATAATCCAGAATATCTTTCTTCATTATTCTCCACCAGTAGTGTTGTCTCAAGTCCTGGTGCATCTTTGCAGCACCCGGATGAATGTAATACCACGAACTATGGGCATCCTCAAGAATTAACTCATGCAACCCATCCACATTCGAAATATAGATCCGGCCTTGCATCCTCAACACCCCATCATCTCCAATAGAAACTTCCTTGGCATCACCGTGTTTCACCGTGTCCTTAAGGACAAGCAAATGAGGATCATCATACTGATGCGCCTTGATGCACTCATACAAAGAAGATCGAGAAACCACACAAGCAAGAACCCAGCTAGGATCCGAAACATCCAACCTCATAAACCAATTTGCCAAAGCCTGAACATATAATGCTAATGGTCTCTCACAAACCGGAATATAAACAAGTCTCCCCATGCTCTCTGCCTTCCTACTCAAGGCATTGGCCACCATATTGGACTTCCCATGATAATAAAGAATGGTGATATCATAGCCCTTTAATAGCTCCAATAACCTCTGTTGCCTCAAGTTCAGATTCTTTTGTTTAAACAAGTGTTGTAGACTTCTGTGGTATGTGAATATCTCACAAGACACGCCGTAGAGATAGTTCCTCCAAATCTTCAATGCGTGAACAATGGATGCCAAATCTAAATCATGTACTGGGTAGTTCTTCTCATGGGGATTCAACTGACGCGAAGAATAAGAAATCACTCTACCCTCCTATATTAACGCGCACCCAATGACAATTTTTGAGGCATCACAATAAACTATATAAGAACCCGAGGCTGAAGGAAAAAATCAAAACTGAAGCTGTGATCAAGGCTGTATTGAGCTTCTAAATCTCCTCACACTCGTCGGACCACCTGAATGGGGCACCCTTTTGAGTCAATTTGGTCAAAGGAGTTGTGATGGATGAAACACCCTCCACAAAATGGAGATAATAACCTGCCAAACCCAAGAAGCTCCAAATCTCTGTAGCTAAAGACGGTATGTGCCAACTCTGAACCGCCTCAATCTTCTTTGGATCCACCTTGATCCCCTCACTAGACACCACGTGACCCAAGAATGCCACCGAATCAAGACAAATCTTGCACTTGAAGAATTTAACGTATAGCTTCTTCTCCGTCAAAGTTTTGAGCACGATCCTCAAGTGTTGCGCATGATCCTCCCAGCTGCAAGAATACGCCAATATGTCGTCAATGAACACTATGACGAAATAATAAGATATGGCTAGGGCATTGGTCAGCCCGAATGACATCACCAAAAACTCATAGTGACCAAGCGAGTCCTGAAGGCTATCTTCGGGATGTCTGAATCCTGAATCTTCAGGTGATGATATCCCAATCTCAAATAAATCTTCGAGAATACCCGAGCACCCTGAAGCTGGTCGAACAAATCATTAATGCACGGTAGTGGGTACCTGTTCTTGATTGTAACTTTGTCCAGTTGCCTGTAATATATACGCATCTTCATTGAGCCATCATTCTTCTTCACAAATAGAACTGGAGCACCCCAAGGCAAGACACTTGGTTAGATGAAACCCTTATTAAACAACTCATAAAGTTGTTCGTTTAATTCTTTCAACTCCACTGGTGCCATAGGATATGGTAGAATAGAAATGAGCTGAGTGCCCGACACCAGGTCAATACCTTAATCGATATCCCTATTGGATGGCGTGCCTCGTAGGTTTGTTGGAACTGAATCAACGGTAGGAATATCAGCACTGACATCCCTCACTCAGCCTAGTTGGTCTGCTAGAAACACATATGGGAAATCTCTCACTACCGGAACTGACTCAGAGGTAGGAGTATCAACACTAACATCCCTTATGAAGGCCAAATATGCCTCGCACCCTTTCTCAACTATCTGATGTGCCTTCAGAAAGGACACAACCTTATTAGGAATATAATCCAATGTACCTCTCCACTCCAACTGCGGTAACCCTGACATAGACAATGTCACGGTCTTCGCGTGAAAATCCAGAATATCGCGACAACCAATCCATGCCCAATATCACATCTAAGTCCACCATACTGAGTAGCAAAAGGTCAACTCTGATCTCAAAACCCCCGATAGTGACCAAACACGACCGATAGACACATTCTATAACAATAGAATCTCCCACAGGCATATACACATAAAAAGTCGTACTCAAGGAATCATGAGATATATCCAGATATAAATCAAAGTGTGATGACACATACGAATATGTAAAACTCAAATCAAATAAAATTGAGTCATCCCTATGACAGACTGAAACAATACCTGTGATGACAACATCTAATATGACCACCTCCATCCTATAAAGAAAAGCATAGAAACGTGTCTAGCCTCCCCCTCTAGGACCACCTCTACCCTCTTGATCTCCATTCCTAGATGGCGGTGCAGGTTGAGAAGAAACTCGAGTAGCAACCATATCTTATGGACCCTGAGGAATCCGTGGAGTCTGTAAAGTCTGTGTTGGTGTACCCCTCCTAAGTCTGGGGCAGTCCCTTACCATATGTGTGGTATCACCATACTTTAAAAAACCTCTCTTCGGGAGTGGCTGCTAAAATTAAGTCTGACCCACTCGGCTAGACTGACCGCTGAAGGCACCCCGTGTAGGAGGTTCACTAGAAAGTGGTTGAGCATAATGGGCGACCTGAGACCTCGGAATAGCCGGAGTAGTGTGAGTAGCTGGAAGTGCCGAATAAACTGGTAGACCCACATAACCTCTGTCATGATGAGTTGAAACTGCAGTGCGGGAGCCACTAAACCCTCTAGAATCTTGAGGCCTCTTGGCCTCCTTGTCCTCCCTTTCTTGGCCTTGCATACGCTCCAGTCTACGACCGATCTCTACCACCTGCTAAAATTAAGTATCAATCTCCAACTCCCGTGCCATAATAAATCTAAGACCATAACTAAGCCGTCGATGAATCTGCGAACATGATCTCTGACTGTAGAAACCAAAGCAGGTGTATAGTGGGACAACTCACTAAACCTCATGGCATACTCTAATAATGTCATAGTCCCCTGACGTAGCTATTCGAACTCTATGTGCCAAGCATCCCAAATGGTCTGTGGGACGAACTCCAAAAATATATCCGAAAACTGAGTCTAAGTGAGTGGCATTGCATTAGCTGGACTACCCTCCTCGTACGTCTGCCACCACCTATATGCTGCCCCTGATAGCTGAAATGTAGTAAAAGTGACTCTGCTCACCTCCACAATGCCCATAGTTCAAAGAATACAGTGACACTTGTCTAGAAAACCATATGCATCCTCACTATGTGCGCCACTGTAAGTAGGAGGGTCATACTTCTTGAACCTCTTAAGTCTCCTCTACTTCTCCTTTGATTCTTCTGACCTGACCTCAAGCTGAACTGGGATAATGGCCTGTGCTGGCATAACTCCGGGAACCTTCTCAACATGGACTCACTGCCTAGAGTATGGGCCGCGGGAGTATGAGATCATCCCCTAGCCTATGATGTAACTGGTGCAACCAGGATCAATCTCGCCTGATCTAAGGTGTTAAAAATACTCAAAACATATGCCTGCATCTCCTGGAGTCCAGGGGTGGTAGAAACAAGCGCCTCGAGTGCCTCTCCCCCAACTGAGGCTACTAGTGGCTCCTTTGTCGCTGCTCTGGCAGGTGCCCTAGCTGTGGTACATGTCCCCTCTCGGCCTCTACCTCGGCCCCGGTCTCTCATGGTTCTAACAGGGGGTGCAAGTGTCTGCTTAGTTAATCCAGTAATGCGTGTCCTCACCATCTGTGAGAGAATAGAAAGACAAAGGCTCAGATTGCGAAATAAAACATATTCGCACGAAAATGAATCAAAGAAGTGGAATTTCCTAATAGTTTCGTAGCCTCTCAAAAATAAGTATAGACATCTCCGTACCGATCTGCAAGACTCTACTAAACCTGCTTATGACTCGTAGCACCTATGAAACTAGAGCTCTGATACCAACTTATCACGACCCCAAAATCCTACCTTAGGAATCGTGATGGCACCTAGTCTCTAAGACTGGGTAAGCTTAACACATCATGAGAATTTAACATAAATAATGACTAAGTTATTGATTTAAACTGCGAAATGATATAATAAAACCTTAACAGAACAAAAGTTATACAATCCCAAAACTGGCGGTACAGAGTCATAAGGTCTACTGAAATACACTAAGAATCTATAATACAATATTGTTAAGAAATAAAAGAAAGAGTAGCATAAGATCACTAGAAGGTGACTCCGAGGCCTGCGAGCATCAAGAAGATATACCTTGAAATCTTCGCGATGTCTGAGTCAACTCACTAGCGGCTAGCATGGGAAGAAGTACCAGGTTTCGCACAAAAATGTGTAGAAGCATAGCATGAGTACACCACAATGGTACCCATTAATTATCAAGCCTAACCTCGATGGAGTAGTGATAAAGTCAGGTCAAGATACCTACTAGACATAGAAACCTATGCAATATATGAATATAATCTAACAGCGGGAAGTAAAAGCAACAAATGACAACAAAACAAAATAATAGTATAAGGCTAACAACAGGAGTAAGAGAAATGAATGAAAACAAAGAGTAAACATATAATAAAAACAACAAATGATCAAATACATTTAAAATACAAGTGAAATGAACTAAAGAAAAACAATAACCGTTCAATTCAACAAGGCGTTCCAACATAAAATGTGCAACAAAAATCACACCGAGGTATCACACCTCATATTCATATTTCACAAGTCGCAATCATAATCTTACTTATATTGTCGCGTGAGCCTTGTATTTATTTTAAAAATATTTTTCACGAAATAGCTTCACGCGGTTTAGCCCCCTTATCTCGCCGTGTGGGTTCAAGAAATTTTCCTTACTAGCAACATGCGCATAAATCCCACCTTATCTCGCCGCATGCGCAGCAATAGACCACCCTTATACCACCGCACGCGCATCAATACCACAACACAACAAGTAACTCGCACTACACGTGCCCATATGGCACAACATTTCCAAAATCAATAATACCAATATCACCATAACACATCGCCCACGGCTCAACCACAATGTGAACAAGAATCTCAATAACAACAAAATAAATCGGGAAATAATTCAACAATTAAGGATATCACATAAAACAACAACTTCAATTATAACATGTTAATAGCTCTCAATAAATACAACTTCAACTCAATGCATAAGAATAATATCAACAATGAGAGGTATGACATGTATCAACAACCTCAATTAAATGCATATAAGATCAAAATCGACAATGAAAGGCAGAACATTTGTTAACAACTTCAATTAAGACATCTAAGAGTAAACTCGACAAGGAAGGATAGAACATGTAATAACAACTACAATTAAAGTATATAAGAATGAACTCAACAACGAAATACGTAACAAGTGATAACAACTTTAATTAAATGCATATAAGTAACCTAAGAGTCAAAACCGGTTAATTTCAATATATAAGGCCGTGTACACACTCGTTATCTCATGTACATGTCTTTCACGTAATTCAAATAGTTCAATTTAACCAAATCTTATGGGGTAGTTCCCCCACATAAAGTTAGGAAAGACAGTTACCTCTAACGGCTTGAATCTAGTCAAAATAACTTAATATCATAAATAAAAGCCATCGGAAGTAATTTCGGATATTAAAGATTCGTTCTTTAATGAAAACCAAAAAGTCAACCCTGGGTTTGCACCTCTAAACCCGACCAAACTCACAAATTCTGAACACCCATTCCGATACTGCCCAACCATACGAAAATCATCCAATTCAGACCTAAAATCGACCCTCAAATCACCAATTTATGTTATGGAGAAGTTTTTACAAAAATCCCCAATTTCTCCAATTCAAATCACTAATCAAACACTAAAATTGAGGTTGGAATCATGAAAAAATAACAAATATGAGTCAAAAATAGTTACCCCAATCCAAATCGTGAAAACCTCCTCTAAAAACGCCCAAAACCGAGCTCTCTCACTCAAAGTGTGATAAATAAAATAAAACACTCGTCCTAGCTTTATTATGCCCTGGATATTCGCATCTGTGGCCCAGCAGTCGCATCTAGACCAGAATATCCACTTCTGCGGAACAAAATACGCAACTACACTGCCGCTTCTACGGACAAAGCACCGCACCTACTGTCCCTGTTCAACCGCCTTAGATCCGCTTTTGCGGAGTATTTTTACTTCTGTGATCGTGCATCTGCGCATCCTCGTCTGCACATGCGGACCCAGCTCTACTAGACAAATGATGCATCTTCGGCGAGCTAGCCGCTTCTGCGACGCCGCACTGTGGCTCAAGCAATGCAGGTGTGAAAGCACCATATCTCAGTAGATCAACAATGCAACCAAGTCTCAAAACAAGCCAAAACCAATCTGGAACACACCCGAGGCCCCCGGGACCCTGTCCAAGCATCCAATCAACTAATAAAATATAACACGAACTTACCCGAGACCTTAAATCACATCAAACAACACCAAAACTATGAAAAGCACCTCAATTCAAGCCTAATGAACACTTCCAAATTCAAAACTTGCGCCGAACAAGCCTAAACAATTCTGAATGACCTCAAATTTTTCATGTAACTCCTAAATGACACCTGAGCCTGATATCAATAAAGTCAACCCTCAGTCAAACCTATCAACCTTTCAAACTTTCAACTTTCCAACTTTTGCCAATTCAAGCCAAAATAACCTACAGACCTACAAATTCAGATTCGGACATACGCCTAAGTGTAAAATCACCATACGAACCTATCATTAATCCTCCGGTCAACTCTTATAGCTAAGGTCTTCAACGAAGGGACTAAATGTCTCAATTCAATGCAAAACTCCCCTAAAATCACACAAAATAACCCCGCAAGTTGCATAACCATAAATACACATATGAAAAGTATCAAATAGGGTAGTCGGGGTTAAAATACTGGAAACGACCGGCCGACTCGTTACAATTAGACTTAGTCAATCACTTGATGCGATACCAGTTAATCATAACTTGTTCAATACTTAGAAAATTGCGATCATATACTTTACTAATTAAATTATTTATCTTACTTTAAATAAATGTATACTTGAAAAGTGAACCTAATGTGGCTTAGAATAATTTCGTGAAAATACTAGGTTTTTCTTTTACAAATTATTTTATCTCATTCTTACATTGCTATACGCAAGGTAATTAATTTATAAACAATTTTGTTAACTAGTACATTCGTGATCATGAATAAAATTGATCAATCCTTTTTTTATTAATCTAGAGTAAATCGGTGTAGTATACATCCCTTTTAATCGTTTTTTGTATTTATTAAAAATAGGTTTTAAATACACCACATTTGTTTTAGACAATTATTTTCTATATCTATTCACTAGTCAAATTCTTTTAAGATAATTGTAAAATCACCTTGTACATCTTTCAGCTTATCTCTTGTCACGACTCAAAATCCTACCAAGTCGTGATGATATCTAACCCAACCCACCAGGTAAGCCAAACATTATAAGTGACAAGTATAATGAGGAATCATCAATATTAAAAATAAAGACTGCAAAGAAATTCAATACAACTATCCCGAGAAGTAGTAGTACAAGTCATGAGCCACTATAATTTGGATTTATAAAACTGATATGAAGAATAAATACAATATTTGTTTGAAGTTTACATAAATAGCATTAAAGTCCTAAACTACCTTGAACAAGAGGTAGCTTGAATATGGAACTCTGGTACGTCTTCAATTGTCACGACCCAAAATCTCAACCTGTCATGATGGCACCTAATACACTTGCTAGTCAAGCCGACAATCACATCACAACCAAACATTTGAATAAAATATTTTTTAATAAACTTTACAGCGAAAATCTCATGAACATCTGATACAAATAACTGAAATTCTACTAAAACCACCCAAAAATATGGTGTCAACTAGTACATGAGCACTACTAAGTATCAACATAAACCAAAACTCTTGTACAACTGTCTGAGTAATAGAACAGTACTGAAGAAAATAAAAGGAAAGATAGTTAAGGTATGCAGACGTCATAGAATCTACCTCAATGTCTCCGAGCAAGTGCTAGCATAGATCTAGCAATCACCACGTCCAGATATGCCTGGATCTACACACCTAGTGCATAGTGTAGTATGAGTATGTAACGACCCAGTCGGTTGTTTTGAGAGTTGTAGACTCGTTCCCCCATTTACTGCTCATTTTATGCTTAATAATTGTTATGTGACTTATTGGGATAGTTGGTTTGGTTCCGGGAATGTTTCGGAATAGGTTGAGGCACCTAGTCTCAATGTTTGAAAGCTTAAGTTGAAAAGGGTGACCGGATATGAATTATATATAAATGGCTCCTGAATGGAGTTTTGATGGTTCTAATAGCCTCGTTGGGTGATTTTGGACTTAGGAGTATGTCCGAATAGTGATTTGGAGGTTCGTAGTTGAATTAGGCTTGAAATGGCGAAAGTTAGAAAATTAGAGGTTTTGGAAGTTTAGAAGTTTGACTGAGAGTTGACTATGTGGTTACTAGGCTCGGATTGTGGTTCTGGAAGTTGGAATAGGTCTGTTGTGTCATTTATGGCTTGTGTGTAAAATTTAAGGTCTATCCGACTTGATTTTATATGTTTCGGCATCGATTGCAGAAGTTGGAATTCCTTAGTTTTCATTAGGTTTGAATTGGGATGCGATTCGTGTTTTTGATGTGGTTTAAGGGCTCGACTAAGTTCTTATCGTGTTTTAGGACTGTTTGGTGTGCTTGGTTGAGGTCCCGGAGGGCTTAGGTGGAGTTGGGATAGTTAACGGATCAAGTTTGGATTTTGAAAGACTGCTGAAGCTCACCAGGTCTGGTGCAATCGCACTTGCGGAGTTTCAATCGCAGGTGCAAGTAGGGGAGCATAGATGCAGACTGGAGAGGAGTGTGCAGTGGTCATAGGTGCGAGGGAATCTCCGCACCTGCGAGGACGCAGATGCAGAGGAAGGAGCGCAGAAGCGGGCTCAGAGAGGAAGTTGGGGGCGCAGATGCGAACTCGCACCTGCGCGTGTGGGATCATAGAAGCGATGGCAGAGATCCCAGGCTTGGTCGCTCAAGCAGAGAAATGTCTGCACATACATGACCGCAGATGCGGTTAAGTGGGTCGCATGTGCGAAAGCACTGCAGTGTTATATCCGAAAGGGTTTCGTGATTTTTCTTATTTTGGACTTTGCAAACTCGGATTGGGGAAATTTTTGAGAGGGATTTCGCGGGGTTTCTTGAGATAAGTCACTTGTGATCATTTGTATTCAATAATTTTGGTTCCCCATTGAATTTCCCACCTAGTTTGTGTGTTTTTGAGGTGTAATTTTTTGAGTTGAGGCTAGGGATTTGGAGAGTTTAATTTGGGGATTTGAGTGGTGATTTGGTATTGAAATTTGGTAAACTTGGTATGGTTGGACTCATGGTTGAATGGGCTTCTGGATTTCATGACTTTTATTAGATTATGAGACATGAGCCCGGGGGTCAACTTTGAGTTGACTTTTTATTAAGAATTTAGTATTTTCTTATAGAATTGATTCCTATTCCTTGAGTTGATCGTATCAAATTTTTTGTGGCTAGTTCGAGGAATTCGGAGGCTGATTCGTGAGGCAAGGGCTTGTTGGAGTAGAGTTTTCACAGTTTGAGGAACATAACACTTCTAAACTTGGTTTTGAGGGTATAAAACCCTGAATTTCATGTTATATGATTGGTTTTGAGGTGATGCACATGCAAGGTGACGGGCGTGTGGGCGTGCACCGTAAGAATTGTAACTTGGTAGATTCCATGGGACTGTATAGTTGAACAATCTTTTTGATACCCATATTTTCACCATGTGCTAGAACAATTAAGCTATCAGTCATGTTGGGACCCACAGAGGTCGTGTTACATGTTGAACTATTTGCTTAACTTGCCTTTTTATACTCAGTCACAGTTATTATTTGCATATCATATCTCAATCTCCGTTGTCCTTTATTGATACATCATATCATCATTGTTTGGACTGATTATCATGATTCTTGTGAACCTGAGAGACTGGAGAAACTAATTACTGAGTAAGGTTGAGGGTCTATTGTGAGTGATATTCATGGGATCGAGCTGCACGCCATAGCAGGCTTATTTGATTCATGTCGGGATTTGGCTTAATATTTCGCTTGGGCTGGATCGGCCCCTCTGGAGTCTGCACATCCACAATAGGCGTAGTTGCTAGCAATTTATTTACATTTAGGCTGGATCTGTCCTGGTTTTAGTTGCATTTGGGCGAGATCTGCCCTGGGTTGGATCTGTCCTAATCTGTGTTGAATTTTATTGCCAAACCTGAAAGCATGTCTAAATTTTTGTACCGTTACTTGTAGATTATGAATTTCTGAGATATCACTGTCATATTTTTCTATAACTTATCGTACTGTTAATGTTGTATGTTGACTGTAATACTTGAACGCGTCACTACTTTCAGTCCAAAAGTCAGATTTGTTACTTATTGAGTTGGTTGTACTCATGCTACACCCTACACCTCGTGTGCATATCCAGGTATTTTCGGTCAGGACGGTTGTTGATTCACAGAGTTCAGACATTCAGAGATCATCGAGGTAGCTGCTTTGGGCATCCACAATCCTTGACTCTCCTCCCCTATCCTTTAGTTTATTTATTTGGATATACTTTCCAGACAGTGTACCAGACTATGTCATTATGTAGATGCTCATATACTCAGTGATACCCAGATTTTAGGAAAACTTATGTGTTGATTTATGATATTTTATTCCGTTTTATGAGATTTTTATTTATTTAAATCATTTTAGTATATTTCAAAATTGAAGATGTTGGAAATGTCTAAGTAGTCGACTTGCCTAGTACCATGATAGACGACATCATGACATGTTCGAGTTTTGGGCCATGACAAATTGGTATCATAGCCTAGGTTACATAGGTATCACGAGTCATGAGCAGGTTTAGTAGAGCCTTGCAAAACCATTAGGATAACTTCACATTCTTGTATTATTGTTGTTCAAATTTGTTGATTTCGGCAACTAAACTTCTGTTATTCTATTCTCTCACAGATTGTGAGAAAGCATGCTACAGGGTAGGATATACAACCACCGGTACAACCGACTAGGGCCACGAGAGGCCGGGGTCGTGGTAGGGGAAGAGGTGCAGCTCGTACAGTAGCTAGAGCAGCACCTGCAAATCCACCAGCCGCCCCAGTTCAGAAGCAGGTTCCAGATGTGGTTGAGCCAATGGGTCCAGCTCAGGCACCAGCTGTGCCCATTGTGATTCCAGGCCTTCAGGAGGCTATAGCTCAGATATTGACTGTTTGTACTAGCCTTGCTCAGGCAGTTTCTGTTCAGACTGCACCAGCCACTTCTCAGGCCGAAGGAGGTACTCAAACTCCCACTGCCCGTACTCTAGAGCAGGTGATGCAGGGACTTCAGACCCCAGGTTTACTACCAGCTCACCCGGTTACAGTTGCTCAGGCCTAGGTGGGTCCCGTTATGACTAATGATGAGCAGAGGAGACTAGAGAGATTTGGGAGGATCCAGCCTCCATCATTCAGTAGGGCTGAGTCAAAGGATGCCCATAACTTCTTAGATAGGTGCCAGCGGATTCGTCGCACGGCAGGTATTCTGGAGACCAGTGGGGTCTCATTCACTACTTTTCAGTTTACTCGGGCTCCCATCAGATGATGGGAGGCCTATGTGAGGCGCAGGCCAGTCGGTGCAGCAGCACTTACATGGCATGAGTTCTCCGTTCTCTTCTTGGAGAAGTTTGTGCCACAGACCTGTAGGGCGAAGCTACACAGGCGGTTTGAGAAGCTATGTCAGGATGACATGTCTGTGACCCAGTATGAGATGAGGTTTTTAGAGTTGGCTCGTCATGCTATTTGGTTGGTTCCCATTGATAGGGAGAGGATTAGGACTTTCATTGATGGACTCTACTATCAGTACCCTTTTGTTATGACTCGGGAGAGTGTATCGGGTGCTACGTTCGATGAGTTGGTTGATATTGTTTGGCGACTAGAGATGGTTCATAGTCATGAGCGTGAGGAGAGAAAGGCCAAGATGCCTCGTGGTTCGGGTGGTTTCAGTGGTGTTCCTTCTAAGGGACAGTCCTACCACAGCAGGGGTCGTCCTTATAGGCCAACTCAGATAGCTCGTCTAGCTCATCGTGGTGTATCATCCAGCCATGGTTTGTACAGTGCTAGATCGGGTCAGTCATCTCTTAGTGCTTTCCCAGCTCAAAGTTCATCTCATGCCCCTTCAGTTCAGGGTTCATCTGCACCAGGTTCCTCTGGCAGTTATTCTGGTTCACGGATTACACCTCAGTATTTGCCACCATTTTTTGAGAGGGGATGTTTCGAATGTAGAGAGTTGGGTCATGTGAAGAAGTTTTGTCCCCACCTTATGGGAGGTCCAGCTCACTAGAGGAGTCAGGCCACAACTTCAGCACCAATTACTTCACCACCTGCCCAGCCAGCTCGGGGTGGGGCTCAAGCAGCTAGAGGTCGCCCTAGAGGTGGATGCCGGTTAGGTGGCGGTCAGGCCTGATTCTACGCTATTCCTGCTAGGCCATATGCCATTGCTTCAGACACAATGATCAAAGGTATTGTCTTAGTATGCCACAGGGATGCTTCTGTATTATTTGACCACGATTCCACTTATTCATATATATCATCATATTTTTCTCGTTATCTGGATATGCCCCGTGAGTCCTTAGCTTCATATGTTCATGTATCTACGCTAGTGGGCGATACTATTATTATGGACCATGTATATCGGTCATGTGTAGTGACTATTGGGGGATTGGAGGCTAGAGTTGATCTCTTATTACTTAGTAGGGTTGATTTTGATGTGATCTTGGGTATGGATTGGTTGTCTCCATGTCATGCTATTCTGGATTGTCAAGCTAAGACCGTGATATTGGCGATGTCGAGTTTGCTAAGGATAGAGAGGAGAGCTTCTCTAGATTATGTTCCCAGCAGGGTAATTTCATATTTGAAGGCCCAACGGATGGTTGAGAAGGGTGTTTGTCTTATTTGGACTTTTTGAGGTATGTTGTTGCTGATACTACTACTATTGACATTGTTCTGGTGGTGCGAGACTTTCCAAATGTGTTTTCTGCAGACCTGTCGGGCATGCCGCTCGACAGGGATACTGACTTTGGTATTGACTTGGTGCCGGGCATTCCGCCCATTTCTATTCCTCCGTATCGAATGACATCAGCTGAGTTGAAGGAATGGAAAGAACAGCTTTAGGAACTTCTTGATAAGGGGTTTATTAGGCAAGTGTGTCACCTTGGGGTGCACCGGTTCTGTTTGTGAAGAAGAAGGATGGTACTATGCAGATGTGCATCGAATATAGGCAGTTAAACAAAGTTACAATCAAGAACAAGTATCCTTTGCCACGTATTGAAGATCTATTTGACCAGCTTTAAGGAGAGAGGGTGTTCTCTAAGATTGATGTGCGGTCTGGATATCACTAGTTGAAGATTCAAGACTCGGATATTCTAAAGACGGCATTCAGGACTCATTATGGTCACTATGACTTCCTTGTGATGTCTTTTGGGCTGACCAATGCCCCAGCCACATTCATGCATCTGATGAACAGTGTATTTCAGCCTTATCTCGACTCGTTTGTCATAGTATTCATTTATGATATCCTAGTGTACTCACATAGCCAGGAGGAGCATGGCCATCATTTGAAGATTGTACTAAGCTAGCTAAGGGAGGAGAAGCTTTATGACAAGTTCTCCAAGTGTAAGTTTTGACTTAATTTGGTGGCGTTCTTGGGGCACGTGGTGTCTAGTGAGGGGATTAAGGTGGATCCAAAGAAGATAGATGCGGTTTAGAGTTGGCCCAAACGGTCCTCATCTACGGAGATTCGGAGATTTCTCGGCTTGGCCAATTATTATCGTCGCTTCGTGAAGGGTTTCTTGTCTATCGCATAGCCTTTGACCAAATTGACCTAGAAGGGTGCTCCTTTCAAAAGCTCAAGACTGCCTTGACCACAGCTCCAGTTCTAGTTTTGCCTTCAGCGTCAGGCTCTTATAAAGTGTATTGTGATGCTTCTCAGATTGGTATTGGGTATGTCTTGATGCTGGGGGGTAGAGTAATTGCTTATGCTTCACGTCAATTGAAGCCTCATGAGAAGAACAACAATGTCCATGATTTGGAGTTGGCTTCCTCGCTCATGCATTGAAGAATTAGAGACATTATCTCTACGGTGTGTCTTATGACGTATTTACGGATCACCAGAGTCTTCAGCATTTGTTCAAACAAAAGGATCAAAATTTGAGGCAGTAGAGATTGTTGGAGCTACAAAAGGACTATGATATCACCATTTTGTATCATCCTGGGAAGGCCAATGTGGTGGCCGATGCCTTGAGTAGAAAGGCGGTGAGTATGGGTAACCATGTATTTATTCCTGTCATTGCGAGACCTCTTGTAGTTGATGTCCAGGCCTTGGCCAACCAATTCATGAGATGTTTCAGAACCTAGTCGGGTTCTAGCTTGGGTGGTTTCTCGGTCTTCCTTAAATGATCGCATCAGAGAGTGCCAGTATGATGATCCTCATTCGCTTGTCCTTAAGGACACGGTTCAGCAGGGTGATGCCAGGGATGTTACTATTGGGGACGATGGGGTGTTGAGGATGTAGGGTCAAATTTGTGTGCCTAATGTAGATGGGTTACGTGAGTTGATTCTTGAGGAGGCCCACAGTTCGCGGTATTCCATTCATCCAGGTGGAGCGAATATGTACCAGGACTTGAGGCAGCACTATTGGTGGAGGGGGATGAAGAAGGATATAGTGGGGTTTGTAGGTTGGTGCCTTAACTACCCACAGATGAAGTATGAGCATCAGAGACCGCGCGAATTGCTTCAGAGGCTTGAGAATCCGGAGTGGAAATACGAGCGTATCACCATGGATTTTGTAGTTGGACTCCCACGGACTTCGAGGAAGTTTGATGCTATTTGGGTGATTGTGGATCGGCGGACCAAGTTCGTGCATTTCATCCCAGTTGGGACTACTTATTCTTTGGAGCGTTTCGCAGAGATTTACATCCGCAAGATTGTTGGCTTTCACGGTGTGCCAGTATCTATCATTTCAGATCGGGGCACGCAGTTTACATCGTAGTTTTGGAGAGCCGTGCAGTGAGAGTTAGGCACACAGGTTGAGTTGAGTACAATATTTCACCCTCAGACGGACGGGTAGTCCGAGCATTCTATTCAGATATTGGAGGATATGCTACGCTCTTGTGTCATAGATTTTGGGGGTTCATGGGATCAGTTTCTGTCGCATGTAGAGTTTGCCTACAACAACAGCTACTAATCGAGCATTCAGATGGCTTCGTATAAGGCTTTGTATGGGAGATGGTGTCGGTCTCCGGTGGGATGGTTTGAGTCAGGTGAGGCTAGGCTATTGGGTACTGACTTGGTTCAGGATGCTTTGGACAATGCTAAATTGATTCAGGATTGGCTTCGCATGGCGCAGTCTAGACAGAAGAGTTACGCCGATCGGAAGGTTCGTGATGTTGCTTACATGGTTGGGGATAAGGTACTGCTCAAGGTTTCACCCATAAAGGGTGTTATGAGGTTCGGGAAGAGGGGCAAGTTGAGCCCTTAGTATATTGGGTCGTTTAAGGTGCTTCAGAGGATTAGGGAGGTGGCTTACAAGCTTGCCTTTCCGCCTAGTTTGTCGAGTGTTCATCCAGTATTTCATATTTCTATGCTCTGGATGCATGTCGGCGATCCGTCTCATGTTCTGGATTTCAGCATGGTTCAGCTGGATGGTGATTTGACTTATGATATGGAGCCGGTGGCCATTTTGGATCGGCGGGTTCGAAAGTTAAGGTCAAAATACATGGTTTCAGTGAAGGTGCAGTGGATAGGTTAGCTAGTTGAGGAGGCTACTTGGGAGATCGAGCGGGAGATGCGGAGTAGATATCCATGCCTATTTGAGACTCTAAGTACGTTTCTAGACCCGTTGGAGGACGAACGTTTGTTTAAGATGGGGAGGATGTAATGACCCGGCCGGTCGTTTTGAGAGTTATAGCCTCGTTCCCCCATTTACTATTCATTTTATGCTTAATAATTCTTATGCTCAAGGTTTGAAAGTTTAAGTTGAAAAGGGTGAACGGATGTGAAATATGTGTAAATGGCTCCAGAATAGAGTTTTGATAATTCTGATAGCTTCGTTGGGTGATTTTGAACTTAAGAGTATGTCCGAATAGTGAGTTGGAGGTTCGTAGTTGAATTAGGCTTGAAATGATGAAAGTTGGAAAATTAGAGGCTTTGGAAGTTTAGAAGTTTGACCGAGAGTTGACTATGTGGTTACCGGGCTCGGATTGTGGTTTTGGGAGTTGGAGTAGTTCTGTTGTATCATTTATGACTTGTGTGCAAAATTTGAGGTCAATCAGACTTGATTTGATAGGTTTCGGCATCGATTATAGAAGTTGGAATTCCTTAGTTTTCATTAGGCTTGAATTGAGGTGCGATTCGTGTTTTTTATGTTGTTTGATGTGATTCGAGGGCTCGACTGAGTTTGTATCGTGTTTTAGGACTGGTTGGTGTGCTTGGTTGAGGTCCCGGGGGCCTAGGTTGGAGTTCGGATGGTTAACTGATCAAGTTTGGATTTTGAAAGACTGTTGAAGCTCACCAGGTCTGGTGCAATCGCACCTGTGCAGTTTTCATCGAAGGTGCGAGCAGGGGACCGCAGATGCGGCTTGGAGATGAGTGTGCAGTGGTCGCTGATGCGGAGTAAGGAACACAGAAGCGATCTCAGAGAGGAAGTTATGGAGCACAAATGCGAAGGGAGTTCTACATATGCGGACTCGCACCTGTACTTGTGGGATCGCCGAAGCGAAGGCAGAGATGCTAGGCTTGGTCGCAGAAGCGGAGAAATGTCCGCACCTCCGGAACCGCAGATGCGGTTAAGTGGGTCGCATGTGCGAAAGAACTGGCAGTGTTATAATCGAAGGGGTTTCGAGAATTTTCTCATTTTGGACTTTGCAAACTAGGATTGGGGCGATTTTTAAGAGGGATTTTGAGGGGTTCTTGAGGTAAGTCACTTGTAATCATTTTTGTTCAATAAGTTTGGTTCCCATTGAATTTCCCACCTAGTTTGTGTGTTTTTGAGGTGTAATTTTGGGAGATAAGGCTAGGGATTTGGAGAGATTAATTTGGGGATTTGAGTGGTGATTTGTATCAGAATTTGGTAAACTTGGTACGGTTGGACTCGTGGTTGAATGGGCGTCCGGATTTTGTGACTTTTATTGGATTCTGAGACGTGGGCTCGGGGGTCTGCTTTGAGATGACTTTTTGACTTTTCATTAAGAATTTTGTATTTTCTTATGGAATTGATTCCTATAGCTTGAGTTGATCGTATCGAATTGTTTGTGGCTAGATTGGAGGCATTCGGAGGCCGATTCGCGAGTCAAGGGCTTGATGGAGTAGAGTTTTGCACAGTTTTAGGTAAGTAACACTTCTAAACTTGGTTTAGAGGGCATGAAATCCCGAATTTCGTGCTAAGGTGACGCACATGTTAGGTAACGGGCGTGTGTGCGTGCATCATAAGAATTGTTACTTGGTCGATTCCATGGGACTGTATAGTTGAATAATCTTATTGATACCCGTATTTTTACCATGTGTTAGAACAATTGAGCTATCAGTCATGTTAGAAATCCTGCTTAGGCTACGTGTTGGTACTTTTGGGACCCACAGAGGTCGTGTTACATGTTGAACTATTTTTTTAACTTGCCCTTTTAAACTCAGTCGCAATTATTATTTGCATATCATATCTCAGTCTCTGTTGTCCTTTATTGATACATCATATCATCATTGTTTGGGTTGATTATTATGATTCTTCTGAGCCCGAGATATTGGAGAGATTAATGACTGAGTGAGGCTGAGGGTCTATTGTGAGTGATATTCATGAGATCGGGTTACACGCTGCAGTAGGCCTATTTGATTCGTGCCAAGATTTGGCTTATTATAAAGCTTGGGCTGGATCGGCCCCTCCGGAGTCTGCACATCCACAATGGATGTAGTTGCTAGCAATTTAGTTACATTTGGACTGGATTTGCCCTGGTTTTATTTGCATTCTGGCTGGATCTGCCCTGTTCTATGTTGAATTTTATTGCAAAACCTGAAAGCATGTCTAAATTCTTGTAATGTTACTTGTAAATTATGAATTTCTTAGATATCACTGTTATATTTTTCTGCAACTTTCCGTACTGTTAATGTTGTATGTGGACTGTAATAATTGATCCCATCAGTACTTTTAGTCCAAAGGTTAGATTTATTACTTATTGAGTTGGTTGTACACACACTACACCCTACACCTTGTGTGCAGATCCAGGTGTTTCCGGTAATGGCGGTTACTTATTCACAGAGTTCAGACATTCGGAGATCATCGAGGTAGCTGCTTTGGGCGTCCGCAGTCCTTGACTCTCCTCCCCTATCCTTCAGTTTATTTATTTGGTTCTACTTTCCAGACAGTGTACCAGACTATATCATTATATAGATGCTCATGTATTCAGTGACACCCTGGTTTTGATAAAACTTATATGTTAAGTTATGGTATTCTATTCCGTTTTATGAGATATTTATTTATTTAAATCGTTTTAGTATATTTCAAAGTTGAAAGTGTTGGAAATGTCTGAGTAGTCGGCTTGCCTAGTACCATGATAGGTGCCATTACGACAGGTTAGATTTTGGGTCGTGACAGAGTACGCCGACCCCATGTACTCAATAAGTAACAGAACTAACCTTGGGCTGAAAGCAGTGACTAGCTCAGAAGAAGACAATCAGAGTCCAATATAATGACAACACAGGTTAAATGATGACAGAAACAATAAGCAACTTAGAGAAATTATAATCATCAGCTCGTTCATGTTACAAAAATTTAGATATCCTTTCAAGTTCATTAATTAAAGCCCAACACTGATAGGAATATGTCAGTTACAGCTAGCATGAGGAATGGTACATCGCTATGCTTACATGTCAGATATGCATGCAAAATGAATGATTTCACGGTCATATCCCCAAGTACTCACACTCTCAGAAATACTCAATTTGTCTGCCAAATGCCCACACACAATCACTCATCACTATATGGGTGCCTGGCATCAATGCCCCTTGCCAATATATATATATATATATATATATATATATATATATATATATATATATATATATATATATATATATATATATATATATATATATATATATATATATATGTGGCTCGATGCGCCGTGCAACCCGATCCACATAATAGTCGTCAAGCCAATATGGCCTGATGCGCCGTGCAGCCTGATCCATAATAACACTTAGAACTCAGCTTGCAGGCCCACCTCAGTAATCAATCTCTCAAGTCTCAAGGGCTCACAATAATAACATGTGAGGTAATAGTGAATGATAATAGAGACTGGGATATGATATGTAAATTAAGAATCGTGACTAAGTATATAATTACATATAAAGCAGATAACTCAAAACAGTAGAAATCAACCCGGATTACCACGGTGCACGCCCACACCTCACCTAGCATGTACATCACCCCAATACAACACAAATAACATGTTTTCCAGGGATCAATACCCTCAATTTCAAGTTTAGAAATGTTACTTACCTCAAAGCGTGCAACTCAATGATCCAACAAACCCTTGACATGCAAATCGGCCTCCGAGCGACTCGAATCTAGCTAAATAATTCCATCAATAATAGCCTTAGGAAACAATTCCAAAAGATAAAAATAAGGTCCAAAACCAAAATTAAAAAGTCAACCCCAAAAGTAAACCTCGGGCCAGTTCTCGGAACCCAACAAAATTCAAGAATTCCGAACAACCATTCGATAACGAGTCCAACCATACTAAAATCATCCAATTCTAATCACAAATCGACCCTCAAATCCCTAAATCTCACTCTCCAATACATAGTCCAAAATTTCCCAAATTTTACCTCAAACACACATAATCTAGGTGCAAAAATCAATGGGTAAACAATATTTATCAATAAAAGTGATGAATCTTCACTTGCCTCTGAAATTTAAGCCAAAAGTCTCTCAAAACCCGCTCCTAGCCGAGCTCCACAAGTCCAAAATGAGAGAAAAAATCGAAACCCTTTGTTTATAACTTGTACTAGTCAATTCGCACATGCGGCTCACTTAACTGCATCTGCGGTTCTGCAAGTGCGGCCAAACTCCACATCTACGATCCATCAGTGGACTCAGACCTTCTACATCTGCACGTCTGCTTCTGCAGACAAACATCGCACCTGCGCTTCCGCATATGCGACTCCCCATCCGCATTTGCGAGCATGACCTTTGCCCAACTCAACTTTGCTTATGTAGAAAATATAAAGCATCAGCGGGCTCGCAGATGCAGCACATTCCTCGCACCTGCGATCAATCAGCAGCCTAGCCAAACATGCACCTGTGATCCCAAGGCCGCTTCTACGGCATCGGACCTTCGGAATATCCCTCGCAGGTGCGATTGCACCAGAACTAAAACTTTAGCATTTTTCCTAAGTCCAAATCTCTATCCAATTTCGATACGAATCACATCTGAGGCCCTCGGGACCCCATCTAAACGTACCAACATGTCCTAAAACATGATATGAACTTAGTTGAAGCCTCAAATCACATCAAACAACATCAAAATCACGAATCGCGCCCTAATTCAAGCCTAATGAACTTCCAACTTCTAAAAGTAATATCGAATCATATCAAACCAACTTTGATTGACCTCACATTTTGAAAAATAGTCATAAATGACATAATGGACCTAATCCAACTTTCGAAACCAAAATCCAAACCCGGTATCAACAAAGTTAACTCTCGATCAAACTTCTCAACCTTCCAAACCAACCTACAGACCTCCAAATCAATATCCATACATACACCTAAGTCTAAAATAACCCTACAAAGCTATTAGAATCATCGAAACTCCATTCCGGAGTCGTCTACACAAAAGTCAAACTCCGGTCAACTCTTTCAACTTAAGCTTCCAACCTTAGAATTAAGTGTCGCAATTCACTCCGAGACCACCGCGAAACCAATCCAACCACCCCAGCAAGTCACATGACCACAAATGAACATAGAGGAAGCGGTAAATGGGGGAACAGGGCTACAATTCACAACACAACCGGCCGTGTTGTTACATTCTCCCTCTCTTAAACAAACGTTCGTCCTCGAACAGGTCTAGAATCATACCTAGAGTATCAAATAGGTGTGGATAACTGCTCCATATCTCCCGTTCGGTCTGCCAAGTAGCCTCCACGAATAGTTGGACCTTCTACAGAACTTTCACTAAAGCTATATTCTTTGATCTCAATTTTCGAACTTGCCGATCCAAAATGGCCACCGGCTCCACATCATAAGTCAAAACCCCATCTAACTGAACCGTGCTGAAATCCAAAACATGTGACGGATCACCATAATACTTTCGGAGCATAAAAACATAAAACACTAGGTGAACACCCGATAGACTAGGTGCCAATGCAATCTTGTAGGCCACCTCTCCAATCCTCTTAAGCACCTCAAAAGGGCCGATATACTGAGTGCTCAATGTGCCCTTCTTCTCGAACCTCATCACACCCTTAATGGGCGAAACTATGAGCAATACCTTCTCTCCCACCATATATGAAACATCACGAACCTTCCAATCAGCATAACTTTTCTGTCTAGATTTTCTATACGAAGCCAATACTGAATCTACTTGACTTTTTCAAAGGCATCGCGAACCAGATTAATGCCCAGCAACCTAGCCTCCCCCGGCTCAAACCAACCAACTGGAGATCGACATGACCTCCCAGATAAGGCCTCATAAGGAGCCATCTGAATACTCGATTGGTAGTTATTGTTGTAGGCAAACTCTACAAACGGTAGAAACTGATCCCAAGAACCCCTGAAATCTAATAATACAGGCGCGTAGAATATCCTCCAAAATCTAAATGTTGCACTCAGACTGTCCGTTCGTCCAGGATTGGAATGTTGTACTCAACTCAACACATGTTCCCAACTCTCACTGCACTTCTCTCCAAAATGATGATGTGTACTATGTTTCTCGGTCGGAAATAATGAAAACCAGCACACCACGAAGATGAACAATCTCATGAATATAGCTCTGAGCCAGCCGCTCCAAAGAATATGTAGTCATAACCGAAATTAAATGCGCAGACATAGTTGACCGGTCCACAATTACCCAAACTACATTAAATTTCTTCAAAGTTTGTGGGAGCCCAACAACGAACTCCATGATAACATGCTCCCATTTCCACTCAGGAATCTGAAGTCTCTGAAGCAAATCGCCTGGCCTCTGATGCTCGTACTTCACTTGCTTTCAGTTCAAACACCGAGCCACATACTCCACTATATATTTCTTTATTCTTCTCTACCAATAGTGTTGCCTAAAGTCCTGATACATCTTGGCGGCACCCGGATGAATGGAATACCGCGAACAGTGGGCCTTCTCAAGAATCAACTCATGCAGCCCATCCACATTGGGCACACAAATTAGACCTTGCATCCGCAATACCCCATCATCTCCAATAGAAACCTCCTTAGCATCAACGTGCTGCACCATGTCCTTAAGGACAAGCAAATGGGAGTCGTCATACTGACGTGCTCTGATGCGCTCAAACAAAGAAGACAGAGAAGCCACACAAGTAAGAACCCGGTTAGGCCCCAAAATATCTAAGCTCACAAACTGATTGGCCAAAGCCCGAGCATCTGATGCTAGAGGTCTCTCACCAACTAGAATATATGCAAGGCTACCCATACTCACAACCTTTTTACTCAAGGCATCGGCCACCACATTGGCCTTCCCAAGATAATACAGAATGATGATATCAAAGTCTTTTAACAACTCCAACCACCTATGTTGCCTCAAGTTTAGATCATTTTGCTTAAACAAGTGCTACAGACTCCAATGAACTGTGAATAACTCACAAGACACGCCATAGATATAGTTCCTCCAAATCTTTAATGCATGAACAATAGCTGCCAACTCAAGATCATGAACATGGTAGTTCTTCTCATGAGGCTTCAGCTATCGCGAAGCATAAGCAATCACTCTACCCTCCTTTATCAAGACACACTCAATGCCAATCCGCGAAGCATCACAATAAACTATATATGAACTCGATGCGGACGACAAAACTAGAATTGGAGTTGTGGTCAAAACAGTCTTGAGTTTCTGAAAGCCCTTCTCACACTCATCATATCACCTGAACGGGTCACCCTTCTGGGTCAATCTAGTCAATGGTGCATCAATGGACAAGAAACCCTCTACAAAATAGCGATAATAACCGGACAAGCCAAGAAAACTCCGAATCTGAGTAGCTGAAGACTGTCTGGTCCAACTCTGACATGCCTCAATCTTCTTCAGATCTACCTTGATCCCCTCACTGGATACCACGTGACCCAAGAACGCTACAGAATCAAGCCAAAACTCACAGTTGGAGAATTTAGCATGTAGCTTCTTCTCCCTCAATATCTGGAGTACAATCCTCTGATGTTACTCATGATCCTCCTGTCTACGTGAATACACCATTATATCATTAATGAATACTATGACAAAAGAATCAAGATATGGCTAGAATACATTATTCATCATATGCATAAATGATGCTACGGCATTGGTCAGGTCCTGAATGTTGTCTTCAAAATATTAGAATCCCGAATCTTCAACTGATGATACCCAAACCTCAAATCAATCTTCAAAAACACTCTAGCTCCCTGAAGCTAGTCAAATAAGTCATCAATGTGCGGTAGTTGGTACTTCTTCTTAATTGTAACTTTATTCAACTGCCTATAATCAATGCACATCTACATGGTACCATCCCTCTTCTTCACAAATAGAACCAGTGCACCCAAGGCGACACACTAGGCCTGATAAAACCCTTATCAAGTAGCTCCTGAAGTTGTTCTTTCGATTCCTTCAACTCTGCTGGTGCCATTCGATATGGAGGAATATAGATGGGCTGAGTGCCCGGCACCACGTCAATACCAAAATCAATATCCCTGTTGGGTGGCATGCCTGGCAGGTCTACAGGAAACATATTTGGAAAGTCTCACACTACCAAAACGGACTCAATAGTAGGAGTATCCTCATCAACATCCCTCACAAAGGCCACATATGCCAACCATCCCTTCTCAATCATCCGTTGAGCCTTTAAGTATGAAATCACTATACTGGGAACATAATCCGGGGAACCTCTCCACTCAACCCTAGGCAATCCCGGTATTGCCAACGTGATGGTCTTAGCATGACAATCCAGAATAGCGTGACATGGTGACAACCAATCCATGTCTCAAATCATGTCAAAATCAACCATGCTAAGTAATAAAAGATCAACTCTTGTCTACAATCCCCTAATAGTTAGCACACACGACCGATACACATGGTCCACAACAGTATAATCACCCACTAGCTTAGATACATGAACATGCATAACTAAAGAATCATGGGACATGCCCAAATAATGAGCAAAGTATGATGATACATATGAATAAGTGGAACCAGGGTCAAATAATACTGAGGAATCCATGTGGCACACTGAAACAATACCTGTGATCAATGCGACTGAAGCGACTGCATCTAGCTTGGCGGGAAAAGTATAGCATCGAGCCTGACCACCACCTGATCAACCTACCCCTCTAGGGACATCTTAAACATCCTGAGTCCTACCCCAAGCTGGCTTAGCGGGTGGTGAAGTAACTGGTGCGAAAGTCATAGCCTATCCTCCCTGCTGAATTGGACCTCCCATAAGACGTGGGCAATACCTCCTCATATGTCCCAATGCTCCACGATCGAAACAACCTCGATCAAGAGATGGCAGCAGGGCCTGAACCAGACCTCAAGAATCAAAATAGCTACAAGAAGAACCTGGTACTGATGAACCCTAAATTGTTGGAGCACGAGATGAAATCTGAGTTGGGAGGGCGCTGAAAGATAACTGACCCAGACGAGCACTGTATGAACCATGACTAGCTGATGCACCACAATGAACCGGGCGAGCCATTTGAGCACGCCTATAAGGATGACCCCTGCTGTGATGTGACTGACCTCCAGATGAAGAACCACTGAAACCACCTAAAAAACATATCCGCTTTCCCTCCTACTCCTTACGCTCAAGCCTGCAAACCAACTCCAAGTGCCTAGATATCTCAACCCCCATTTGTCTCGGCCTCTCGAGCCAAACTGAAGCGTAAGCTGAAGTTGAGGCCATCAATGAACCTCCTAATCCACTCTCTCGCTCTCTCTGTAGGAACCAACCAAACTATATGACGGGCTAGATCTGCGAACCTCATCTCATACTGAGTTACTATTATACCGTCCTGGCATAGCTGCTCAAACTACTTACGCAACTCCTTTCTTCGAGTCAAGAGAATAAACTTCTTGACGAGCTCGAAGCACATACTTAAATTACGCTCGATAATTAAATATAGTATAGTATATTATTGTATCCACAGGGATTGGATTTAAATAATATTCTCGTAGTTTCTAGCTTGATTGCTATCCAAGATGATCAATAATTGAGATTTATATGATTTCTAACTAAAATTAACTAAGAGTCTAAAGCTATTGACTAATGACAATCGAAACAAAGAATAAGGAAAGAAAGATATCAGCGGGAGAATATAGGATTTTGATAGGATAGGTGCAAGATAATTGTTTGGGACCTAACTCTAGATAATTCACTTCTAATGTTCAAATGAGTCTATCAAATTCACTCAATTATTAGTTCAAACTTTCAGCAAAAACTCCTCTCTCGATTAAGTTTTAACCTCCCAAGATGAACCAATTTAAGCACGTGAAGATATGCAAGAATGCGTAATGGATTGGTCTTTAGGAGAACCTCTCTCGATTATCCTCCTAACTAGGTTTAATCAATGATTCAACTAGCCTCTTTCGATTACTAAGAAGAATTAATAAACTCAACCAACAGTATAATGCAAAGATATCACAAGTTATGCCTCTCTCAATTACATGATCTAGTGAATATAGATGCAACAATTAAATCATCCAAAAATGCTTCAATACATAAAACTAGAGTTATAATCTACAAACAATCATCAATACATCAAATCCATCAAACCCTAAAGAGAACTACTCCATAGATATGGAGACATTCATCACAAATAAAATTAAAGTATAGGAAAACATAAATTCAATCCAAACTCGGGTCTAGAGTGAGGAAGGAATGACGAAATCCTTATGCTCGTGTTCTTCCAACTCCTCCTTAACCTCCTTAGGTCGAATATGTATCCAAAACAATCCAGAAATAACATTTTTTCATGTATTTATACCAAGTAGGGTCGGGCCCAAACGAAATCACCCTTTCCTAGCCGAAATAGGAAAACCTGCAAACATAATGCTTTTCATGTGTTACTATGCTATGCCCAGTGCGTAGCATTAGTGCAATTTTCTCGGTCGTAAACTCTCTGAACTTAGATTGTCTGATAGAATTTTGTACTGATGCCACGCACTATGCCTAGCATTTGTGTATTTTTCTGTCAGACCCAAAAATTACAAGTCTCTGAACTTCTCAAATTTCTGACGCACATTTGCATTGATGCGTCGCACAGTGCTACGCATGGTGCGTCGCATTAGTGAATTTCCTCATAGTGTTGCTTCTTCCTTGATTTTTGACGTCCAGAAGTGATCCTCAAACCTCGAACATGATCTCGGCTTGATCCCTTGGGCTTTTACTCAGATTTCAAATCTCCAATTATTTGATTTAGCTCTACAACATCTACATAACTCGGAATCATTTCTACAAGGCATAAAATATGCAATAAGTGCAAAATACTATCAATTAAAGCTCAAAACAAGTAAAGTGCAGTAAATTAGAATGCAATAAGCTACTAAAACACGAGATTATAGCCTACCATCAATACCCCTCACTTAAACCATTGCTCGTCCTCGAGAAATCAGACTACACTCCATATAGATATGACATTTTTAAACAACTCTCCTAACTCATTATACCAAGAATATTTAAAATAGATTAAGCACAATACAGTAACATCCTCGCCTCAAGATTTGACTCACAAGCACCACGCATTATTTATAACCCTCTCACTTACTCTAACATAGAGGTCAACGACATTACCTTTCCTTCGTAAATCAAGTGCCCTCACATAACAATGGAGAGTAGTTACACACACAATATAATTTAAGAACAATTAGGAACTCAAGATAGAAAGAATTCGCTCACTCTCAGAAACAACATTCATGTGCCACAAAAGACGTACCATAAGCTTGTCCGTAGTGTAATACTATACTAATTGAGCTCATTCAGTCAAGGATCAAGTACGACTTTAATTGGTTGAAATGTAGGCTGCGGGACGGGTAGGATACATTTATATATAAGAGTTACTACACCTCCCTAAGCACTTTAATACATACAATTAACCATTCAAAACCCCACACTTATGTCAAACCATAACTCCACCTTCACATCAACATACATTAACTCCCTACTTCTTTAAGCACAAATACATCAAGTGTTACTACTATCAAGGAATATTCAATTCAAGTGGCTCTTACTTTGTTTTAAAATAGTGCACATTTCTCTTTATTTCATTAGTTCCACTCAAAAGCAAATCCAACCACCCCACACTTCAACTTTTGCAAAGTTCATATCAAATTCAAGTGCTCACGAGAGCTAAAAGGTTCAAATAGATGGTCAATTCAAACAAATAGGTAGGGCTTGTAATGTGGTTGCCAAAGAAACAGGATTATAGGCTCAATGGGGTTAACTAAGATACATAACAATTAGGTGGATAAAAGCATATGATTGGCTCAACAAAGAAATGCCTATATCACTTCCAAGACTAAATAAAACTACTATTTCGCTTTGCAAACACACGGGGCAAGTTCTAGACATCAAATGCAATGCATAGAATAACATAAAACCTCACACCCACATGGCACATAACTCACTCAGGATCGGATTATCAAGACACTCTAGTCAAAGCAGTTAAGCAAAGTTAAGATCATACAATTTAAGGTACTTATACAAGAGTCAAAAACTAAGCCTAAGCGTCACAACTAAAGCACTTACTTTTCTCAAGGCATAATAGAGTCAAGAGATATAGTTTTCCATTCAAATCATAGCACAATGTTTAATACTTTACTACAAAACATAAACTAACTACACCCGGTTCAAATAAAACCCTTGGAAAAGAATTGCCGCCCAAAGAAAAACCAAGGGGGAATGAATACACTACCTAACAAATGAAAATATTTTTGTCTTTTTTCTTCAACTTTAATCCCTCAAGAAACATGTCAAATGATATCTATCATCGGGAAAAATCAAAAACAATTCAAATTTTTATGGTTTTTTTTTCTATCTCTAACTACTACAACTAGCAAAAAGAAAACTAAAATACATACATACATACAAATATCCCCCACCCCACACTTTAAGTTGCGGCATGTCCCCATGACACACAATTAAAAAGCATAAGGTAGAGGAAACTTCCCTGAATATCTAGTCGGGGTCTGAGTCGAAATCGGGATCCATTCCTCGCCTTCGAACTAATGCGCACATCCATGCAGACAACTTCTTCTCGGCCTTTTTGGGGTACACCCCACACGTATCTTTCTTGCTCACTGTAGCCTTTTCCTTTGAGCCCTTCACTTTCCACTCAACACTCGTAGCTGGTTTTTTCTTTTTTACCCTCTTTTCTACATTCATATCAAACGTCATCGTCTCCTTACCCACTCTAAGAATGAGTTTCCTCTCGTGTATATCTAGTATAGCTCTTTCCGTCTCTAAGAATGGTCTTCCTCGGATGAGTGAGACCTCTTTGTTCTCCTCCATATTAACCACTATAAAATCTACATGAAATATAAACTTATCCACCCGAACTAACACATCTTCCACTATCCCCTCGGGTATTAAGGTCGTTTCATCTGCTAGCTGCAAAGATATTAGCACCGACCTTATCTCTCTAATCTCCTTCTCTAGTTTCCTGTAAATAGATAGAGACATTAAGTTAATTGATGCACCAGAATCAAATAAAGACTTATCAAAATTTATAGTCCCTAAAGAGCAAGGTATAGTAAAACTCCCTGGATTTTCACACTTTTATGGGAGTTTATTTTGCAATATAGCACTGCAATTCTCTGTAAGCTTGACCACTGAGGTCTCCTCTATTTTCCTCTTCTTTGTCAGGATCTCCTTCATAAATTTGGCAGAAGCAGGAATTTGTGAGAGCACTTCTGTAAATGGTAAGTTTACATGGACTTGTTTTAGCACATCCAGAAATCTCTCAAACTGCTTGTCCAACTTTTCTCTATATAGATTTTAAGGGAAAGGTAAAGCAGGCATATGCTCGCTCCTCTCAGGTTCCTCCCTTCATGATTTTTCTTACTTCTTCTTCTTCTCATTTTTCATTGGTCCTTTCTTTTTCTTGTCATCATCACTTTTCAGCTGCTCCCCACTTTCATTTGCAATTATCACATCTTTTTGGATTGGGATGGGATGCTTCAACACTTGCCCACTTCTCAAGGTCACAGCATTCACTGTGTCTTTGGGATTTCTCTCAGTATCAGTGGGGAGAGTTCCTGGAATCTTCTCAGAAAATAGAGTGGCTAGCTGCCCAACCTGTCTTTCCAAGTTTCAAAAACCAGTTGCTATTTCTTTGATCGCTGCTCTATGTTCCCGTATAGCTGTGCTATGAGTTTCAAGCCTCTCATCAGTTTTCAAAATTAAGACTTTCATGAGATCTTCTATGCCTGACTGAATGGGCTGTTGAGGCTGAAATTGCGGCCTCTGCTAATTTTAGAATGCTGGAGCTCCTTGTCCCTGGGGTCTAGAGTTATTTTGTTGCCATGCATTCCCGTTACCCCCAGGTGAACTCCATGAAAAACCGAGGTGCCTCTGACCCATTGCATTAAAATTATAGTTTTCCACAGCATTCACTTCCTCAGTTGAGGGTTGACACTCATGAGTAGGGTATCCTTTTCCACATATATCACAAGATGCATGAGGTTCACTCTGTATTGTAGCCAAGGTCAGCTTCCTTATTTCTTTAGCCATTACATCAAGTTGTACCTGCACAGATATATTAGCATCAACTTGGTTAACACTATTTGATTTTCTTCTTTCAGCACTCTCACAGGGCCACTGATTAGCATCTTCAGATAACTCATCAAGAATTGTAACTATCTCCTCTGGAGTCTTCTTCATCAACGGCCCTCCAGCTGTATTGCTCAATGTTCTACGTGAGGCCGGTGTCAATCTATCCCAAAAGTCCTGGAGTAACATCCAGAGTTCTATTCCGCTATGTTGACACTTTCTAACAATCTCCTTAAACCTCTCCCATGCTCCAAAAATGGTTTCATTTTCTTTCTGACAGAAGTTATGGATTTCTCTTCTAAACTTGCCCGTCTTAGCTGAGGAGAAATATTTATCAAGGAATTTTCTTGTTATCTCCTCCCATGTTCTAATTGATCCCATGGGTAAGCTTCGAAGCCACTACTTTGCATCATCTTTAAGAGAAAAGGGGAATGCCCTTAGACACACTACATCTTGTGATACACCATTGTATTGAAATATGTTCATAATCTCCTCGAAATCCATTAGATGTGTGTTTGGATCTTCGTTTGGCTTCCCTTTGAAGACATAGCAATTCTGAAGGGTTCGAAGAAACCCTAACTAGAAATTGTTTGCTGCAATTGGAGGTGGTCTAACACTTGATAAACCTTGATTGTAATCCGGTCTAGCATAATCGTCAAGTGGTCTCCCAGAAAAGGGTTGATGTTGATTAAGTCTGAGACCCCTCTCTTCTTCATAGATGGTCTGCACATCTCTAATAGTTGCTTCCTCAGCATCCCGTGCAGCTTGTTCTCTTTGTTGGGCTGCTTCTCTGCAGCCAAATCCACATTATCTTCACTATTTCCAGCCATAAGTTCTTTGGTTAAGGACTGTCCAACCTTTTCTGTTTTCTCGGTGAGATTTCTTTCCTTCTGCAGCTATCGCAGTTGTTTTCCAATTTCTGGCACATATGGTAGCACTTCCTTCGTATAAGTTCTAGTCATGCACCACTCTAAACCAGTAACCTGCACACAGTCATAGAACACCAACCGTAAAAAGGAAAAAATAAAATAAAATAAAAATAGAAATTTCTGAATTAACACTACAAACTATTTCAAACACTATTGATTGCCAATCCCCAGCAACGGCGCCAAACTTTGACGAGCTCGAAACACATACTTAAATTATGCTCCCTAATCAAATATAGTATAGTATAATATCGTATCCATAGAGATTGGATTTAAATAGTATTCTCATAGTTTCTAGGTTGATTGTTATCCAAGAT